>NW_028163385.1:0-53883 GCF_964263955.1 Coregonus lavaretus
ATATATACACCTGTCAGCAACGGGTGTGGCTGAAATAGCCAAATCTACTAATTTGAAGGGTGTCCACATACTTTTGTATATATAGTGTACTGTATATTTGACATTTGTATCTAAAAGCATAATTGAGAATAATGTATTAAAGTTGGCATATTTTTTTACATTTTTGCCTTACCCAGGCCTCCTTTAAGACTCCATAATGTTTCATCTGTAGAATTGTCATATGCTCTGGATAAGAGCATCTGCTAAATGACTAAAATGTAATGTGAAATGTTAGTGCTAAGCTGCTAAACTGTTTTCAAGAGTTGCACAGGACTCAGGTGAACATTATCTAGGTTACTACTGTATTCATGTTCAGAAAGGTACGCAGTACGTACTGTATGTACGACACAAAGCTGACCGTGTAAAATCCCCTCCTCAGTGTACTACAGAACATTGGAAAGGAAGCAGGAGTAAGAGGAGTCAGTTTTGACTAAGCGTTTGCACCTGTGGAAGGTTGGCACCTGTTATTTTCAGAAGGGAATGAAAGAGAAGAAAAACAAAGCTGAAAACATGACCCAATAGCAGTTTCTCTAGAACTTTTGGTCCTATTTTCTTCTCCTTTTTGTTCCATCTGTTTCCTTCTTAAAAACAGGGTGTAAATACTTGGTATTTCAGGGCTCCCAGACTGTACACACTTTATATCAACTGTGCATTGTCTTCATTGCGCTGATCTGAATACAGCCTGTTAAAATCAGCTAAAATAGGAGAGTCCCCTGTGTGTGAGTGTGTGCGTGAGCGTTTCCCAGCACTATGGGGTCATGTGAAGGGCAGTGGGGTAGGATACTGACACATTTCACCCTTGGGCCTTGAGCATGTGCATTGTGTTTGTGTGAACGGGAATGTTTTTTCTGTTGATTTTGGGTTGGCATATGGTACTCCTACTACATACACTCACACCACACACACTAATCATAAAGTGTTTCAGGTCAAGAGGCTGCTAGAGGCTTTGTGTGTGTGTGTCAGGGTTTCCTTTAGGAAAATGTGGTGTCAGACATTTGACCGGCAGCATTTTCATTTACCGGACATTTGGTCCCCTGTGGCTCAGTTGGTAGAGCATGGCGCTTGCAACACCAGGGTTGTGGGTTTCATTCCCACGGGGGACCAGTACGAAAAAAGTATGAAATGTATGAAATCTGGATAAGAGCGTTTGCTAAATGACAAAAATGTAAATGTAAATTTGGGTGTATAACCTGATTAGGGCATCCACCCACGGTGCTCAGAATGACAGAAATCACATTTAGATTATGATAGTTCATATTAACAGAACATGCAAGTCAAGGATGCAATGATGTGCAGTCCATCTTACCAAATTCTGCTATATTTAGGTCACAGGTGTCAGCTGTAGGCACAGTGATTCACCCCTCCACCTCCACCTCCACCTCATTTTACATTTTAGTCATTTAGCAGACGCTCTTATCCAGAGCGACTTACAGTTAGTGAGTGCATACATTTTCATACTGGCCCCCCCGTGGGAAACAAACCCACAACCCTGGCGTTGCAAGCGCCATGCTCTACCAACTGAGCTACACCGCCACCCCTCCACCTCCACCTGTCTGTCTCATTTCTGCTTCTCCTCTCCTTCTATTCCCCCCATTCCATTCCCCCTCCAACCATCAGCTGTGTGTGTGCGGTCTTTCTCTCCGTCCTCTCTCTCTCTCTCTCTCTCTCTCTCTCTCTCTCTCTCTCTCTCTCTCTCTCTCTCTCTCTCTCTCTCTCTCTCTCTCTGCAGATGGAGCCTGTGGTTCTGTAGACACAGATAATGTAGCATACAGCAGTCAGTCAGCCCTCTGTCTTCTTTCTTTTCTCTCTCTCCCTCTTCCCGTCTTCTCTCCTCTCCCACACACAGATGTGTTCCATGCCTATGGGTGTGCTGGATAACACATACCTACGACACACAATCACGCACAGAAGTACAGAGACTCCACTCTCTCTCTAACTCTCTTTCTTTATCTCTCTCTCTCTCTCTCTCTCTCTCTCTCTCTCTCTAACTCTCTCTCTTTATCTCTCTCTCTCTCTCTCTCTCTCTCTTCACATAAAGGAGGAGTGGAAATTATGTAAAGCAACATATGTTTCTGAGTGCTCTCTGTAGGGAGATGTTAGTGAAAGAGGTCTGGTCTCTGATAACTCTTAATGACACTGTTTACTGCCTACACACACACTGCTTCCTCTCCATCACATACCTTGTATTATACCTTTTATAGAGTCACATAGTTATAGGCCACTCAGAGCCTAACCAGGATACTTGTCTGCGTGGGTTTGTGTAGGCTACATGTATACGTGTCTGCCCATGTGATTGTATAGCTACGGTGTTAAGGGTGAATCCATCCCATGGGGATTGTTGTTCCCTTCACTTCATTTCCTGGACTGGTTCTGGGGGAGTTTCCAGCATGCTGTGCATTGACTGATGGCCCTCTGTGTGTTTCAGACATTACACACACACTTTCAAAACACATTTGTGTGTGAGTGTTAGCGTGGGTCTGTCTGCGTAAGTAAGTATATACTGTAGGTCTAAAACTAACTAGGCCCCTATGTGCGTCTATGTATTTAGACTATGTGCGGAGTGAGTGTGTGAGGCTTGATGGCTAACTCTGCAGGGAGAGATGGAGAGAGAGGGAAAATGAGGGAGAGCTTGTGAATGCGATGGATAGCGAGAAAGAGGGAGGTGGGAGGTAGGAAATGAGGAGGGAGGGTGGAGGGGTTGTTAGTTCTCTGTTTCTCAGGGAGATGCGGTTCAGCTGCTGTACAGTGGAAATATGAGGTCTTCAGAGAGCTGTGAAAGAGAGAGGGAGCTAGAGCAGAGGGAGAAAGAGAAAGAGAGAGCTGTAAAAGTCTGCTTTCTGGAAACACTTCAGTCTGGGGTAGCTGAGGTCGGGGAGGGGAATGGACTCACTGCTCCAGAAGAGTAGTACAGAGATTAACATTAATGTGTGTGTGTGTGTGTGTGTGTGTATGTATGTATGTATGTATGTATGTATGTATGTATGTATGTATGTATGTATGTATGTATGTATGTATGTATGTATGTATGTATGTATGTATGTATGTATGTATGTATGTATGTATGTATGTATGTATGTATGTATGTATGTATGTATGTATGTATGTATGTATGTATGTATGTATGTATGTCTACTAGTGTGTGTGTGTCTGACAGGAGGGTTGTCATGGAAGCTATCTGAACGTTAATTACCCAGAGGGCATTGCAGTGCGAGGTGCAGGATGTCACAGTCACATGGTTGTCTCCTTGCATGGAATGTCACGCATGCACAAACATACGCAGGTGTGTTAGGCCTAATATGTGTATAAATATGTTTACATTGATGCTCCTTTGTCTATGGTTTGTGTGTATGTGTCGTGGGGTGGGGTGGTTACCATGGTGACGCTCTAATATACAAGGGTGGTGGTGTGTGTTAGGGTATGTGTGTCTATGGGGGGGGGGGGATTGACCCTAGGCCATGTCATCATCAGTGTCGCGTCACATGACCGTTGTATAGCCCATAATGCCTGCCCTGCAAACACATACACACACACATGCACACGTCCCCACCCCCTAATATGTGTCTCAGTTTGAGCCTTAATTTGTCTGTCATGCCATACCCAGGTACCCTCAGGTAACATCCATGTCCTTAATGTTGTTGTAGCGTAACAGGAGCTGTCTCTCATTAGATGTGTAGGATAATAGTATAATAGGAGGTGGTCGTAATGATGTGATGCTACGTGACACGGTGACACCATTCACTGTGGGTGATTTGTCTTTATAAATACACACCACAGGAGGTTGGTGGCACCTTAATTGGGGAGAATGGGCTCGTGGTAATGACTGGAGCGGAATCAGTGGAATGGTATCAAGTACGTCAAACTCATAGTTTCCAGGTGTTTGATGCCATTCCATTTGCTCCGTTCCGGCCATTATTATGAGCCGTTCCCTCCTCAGCAGCCTCCTGTGATACACACATACTACACACATATAAGCACACATGCACACTCACACACATCGTGATGTTATTTTCAGGCCTCAGTCCTCATTATTTCCAGTCAGCACTACTAGTGCTAGCAGGCGTTTGAGTCACACTGAAGCTGTTTTGCTTGAACGGAAGATCAACTATGAGTAGCATTTTGATTCTGAGTGTTGCTGTTTTTAACTGAACTTCCTTCCACTGTGGTGTCCATGACGTCATACAGGCTTCCATATAGACGTGAGCGCTTTAGGACATCACAGTTGAATTCACTAAATCACTGTGGAACAATAGGCAGGAGTGGAGTAGAGTGGAGCGAATGTGAACACTGAACAGTGAACACAGTAGCTAACTGATATCACTGTTGTTATTCGCTGTTGTGAGCCAGTAGCCAAGAATACAGGAAGTATTGTGTTAACCTGTAGCCTTGGACAGCTTAGCTCAGTCCCCCTCTAAAGCTATTATCTCCCTGTTGCTAAACTGGGTTGTATGGAGGTACTGAGCTTGGGAGAGAGACACCTAGTGGCACTAGTATACAACTGCAGGTGATATCTGTCTCTTCTTCCTATTTCTCTCTCTCTCTCTCTCTCTCTCTCTCTCTCTCTCTCTCTCTCTCTCTCTCTCTCTCACACTCTCTCTCTCTCTCTCCCTCTTTCCCTCTCTCGTCAGACCTGTCGAGGAATCGTTTGGCGGAGGTCCCCTCGGAGGTGTGTCACCTGGTCGCCTTGGAATCGCTGAACCTCTATCACAACTGTATCAAAACTATTCCTGACACCATTATCAGCCTACAGTCACTCACCTCCTTAAACCTCAGGTAAGACTTGGACCTACAGTTAACAGGTGACTGTGTTGAGTGAGAAACACATTAGTTTTCAATGATATTAGAAACACCTCCATTCTTTTTCCAAGAGTTGCTGAATATCAGTGGTTGATCCTTAAAGTTGTGTTGGCACAGTTATCCCTATGAGGTGCCAGTATTGGTTCAGTAATGGATTAAATACAATAGATGTCAGTTGATATTTGATAAGCAGAAGAGGGTTAACAGTTAGCAGTAGTCTGTTCGGCCCATGGCTTGTTAAGACCCAGGTGTTTGGTGCCAACTGTTCCCCAGGGCTGACACCCTTGTTAGCCTTCATGCATCACGACACCTCTCAACGGGCTGATGTCACCACTTCCAAACTCATGGCAGGACCACAAGGCAACAGCACATCCTGTCTGTCTGTGTTTGTGTAATACGCTATGATCTCATACCCAGGTCACTCTTACTGTTTCATTCTATCTTTCTCCAGTGTCCACTCACTCTTTATCTAGCTATCGACAGAGAGAGATATAGATAGATAGAGAGAGATAGATAGATAGAAAGAAAGAAAGAAAATGAGAGCGCGAGAGAGAAAGAAGAGCAGAGAGAGAGAGATGAGAGAGAGATGAGAGAGAGGTAGGGAGAGAGAATGGGGAAGAGGGAGAGAGAAAGACAGACAGAGCGAGAGAGAGACAGATGGGGAGAAGGAGAGACATAAAGGGAGAGGGAGGGAGAGCGAAAGTGTCATCATATCAGTGCTAACCTGTTTTTCTACTGCCAGCTGTATGCGTCATCAACCTGAGACAGACTCAGTATTCTCTGTCCTTCATGTCTCTAATGTCTTCATCCATGCTCACACCACCGTGTAAGGCAAATGCATTAGTCATATCTCTGACACACACACACACACACAGATAGAAGAGCAAACATACACGCACATGCGCATGCATGAATTCACGCATGAATACGCATATCGTGTTGCGGTCATATCACTCAGGTTAAGTTAATTAGTAATTTAATAAGTGATTAATTTAATTAGTTATCTAAATGATACATCTGAAGGAAGTCTAGTTTATCTTCTCATCACTGAGCTGATGTAGGGTAAAGTGTGTGTGTCTGTGTGTGTGTGTGCGTGTGCGTGTGTGTGTCTGAGTATAATGTGATGTGAGCGCCACAGTGACAGCGCCAGGGGATGTGTTTTACACCACTAGACATGAATGTTATCAGACACCGGCAGATATTCTCATTTAAATATGTGGCTTTTCATAACGGAGTCAAAACAGGAAATAGAGAATGCTCTCCATGTCTGCACCAGGAACACATAAAAAGGACTGCTTTATTTTTAGGATCGTTCTGTTCCTGGCCTGTATCATGGTGGAAAGAGAATGAAAGCTCTTTGTTGTCTAGATCAGTGGTTCCCAACCAGGGGTACTAGGACCCCTAGGGATACTTGGCCTATCCACACGGGATACTTGAGAAGACTCATGAGACCATAGGCCTGCTGGAAAATGCACACGAGGGTGTACTTCAGGGATACTTCGGGAAGAGCAAAGTTCAGTTGGTGGTACAGTAACTACAGTATCTAGACCACTAGTGTAGATTGAATTTGGCAGTTGTAAAAAAACAACAACCTTATTTTGAAGTTGTCTAGGAAATTTACATTTTAGTCATTTAGCAGACGCTCTTATCCAGAGCGACTTACAGTTAGTGAATACATTTTTTATTTTTTTATACTGGCCCCCCGTGGGAATCGAACCCACAACCCTGGCGTTGCAAACACCATGCTCTATCAACTGAGCTACATCCCTGCCGGCCATTCCCTCCCCTACCCTGGACGACGCTAATTGTGCGCCGTCCATGAGTCTCCCGGTCGCGGCCGGCTGCGACAGAGCCTGGATTCGAACCAGGATCTCTAGTGGCACAGTTAGCACTGCGATGCGGCGCCTTAGACCACTGCGCCACTCAGGAGAAATGGGATGAAGGCTGTTTGGAGCTGTCAGCTGTTGTTGTCATGGAGTTTGCTGATTTCTATTGCTGCATTTTAGTGTGAAGTGCTTTCATTCTGTTAGCTTTTATTTAGGCAGGCAGCTTTTAATGTGCACTGTTGTAATGCTAGCTTGTTGCTCTATTGCGTTAGTTTGTGCTGTTGTGCTAGCTGCAGTGCAGTGTAGTGGGAGTGTAGTGTGTGCTCTTTATGATTGTGTTTTTGTCTAATGATGTGATGTCTCTTCTTGTGTGGTCCTAGCTGACAGCTCCTAGCTCCTCTCTCTTGGCCTGTGTGTTGTTATGTTACTACTCCACAGGGCTTTCCATTCTGCTAACACAGTTAGCTAATGCTAGCTAATGCTGTTATGAATGAAAAAGATTTGTACCTACACACTGAAGAAGGCTGCAAAGTTGAAACGTATGATGCAGTAAAAAATAAATAAAAATGAAGTAAGCTTTATCTTTTTGAGTGCAGACCGATCACACTTAGATAAAATTATGGGATTCAGCCAGTGTTGTCTATACCTTCTCCCTCATCATAATGGAGTGGATCTAAGTGGATCTTGTGGGAGGATCCTAGAGAGGAACTCATCCCGTCTATAATCTCTTGGATCAGAGACGGAGACAGTGTTTGACAGCTCTGGCTTTGTGGAGGCTTTGGCAAGCCCCTGGACTGCACTGTTCCCCAATACTGGAAGGGGGGCCTGAGTGAAAAAGTTTGGGAACCGCTGGTCTAATTGATTCAACGAACAAAAACACATATCTAAGTTTTGCTTTTTTAATTAACCAGAAATGTAATAGTTACTTCTGGTTGCTTTTCAAAGTTAGCTGGCTAACTCATTGATTCTGCTTTGTAGTATACCCCTCAGAACAAGAGGCTTTCCTGTGTGTGTGTGTGTGTGTGTGTGTGTGTGTGTGTGTGTGTGTGTGTGTGTGTGTGTGTGTGTGTGTGTGTGTGTGTGTGTGTGTGTGTGTGTGTGTGTGTGTGTGTGTGTGTGTGTGTGTGTGTGTGTGTGTGTGTGTGTGTGTGTGTGTGTGTGTGTGTGTGTGTGAGAGAGAGAGTGAGAACAGCTGGATAAACTCAGTTTCATTTCATTTCCGGAATATTCCTCCCAGTGCTGAGTCAGAGGACTTTTGCAGCCTCATGGTTTTGTGTGTGTTTGTCCATGGGTTGGTTCTTCTGTCCTTGTGGGGACCTAAAATCCCCAAAAGTCCCCACAAGTAAAACAAGGAAAATTCTCCCTTGAGGGACATTTCCCATGTCCCCATGAGGACAAAGGCTATTTTAAGCTTAAGGGTTAGGGTTACAATTAGGCTTAGGGTAAGGGTTACGGGTTAAGGTTAGCTTTAGGGTTAGGGGTTAGGGAAAGTAGGACTCTGAATGTAAATCAATTTTAGGTCTCCACGAGGATAGAAGAACAAAGCATGTTTGTGTGTTTACCGATGGGTCAATTCCAGGATAATTTGGAGCCTTTGTTGTGGAGTGGAGAACTTAATTTATCTGGGGTCATCTGTAATCCACTCTGCTCATACTCTGCTCCGTCAATGTTAAAAGACCTCTCTCCCAGTCTCTCTGTCTGTCTACATTATGAGGCCTCTCTCCTATCCTCCCCTCCCTACACTGCTCTGCCACTGACATCCTGCTGTGTGCTTGCTAACTGCAGCTGTAAGCCGGAGACAGAACACCAGAAGCCTGTTTTTATGAGAGGTTTAAACTGTTTGGAGGTGTTCTGCTCTGTTTTGAAAAGGGCTTGGATTGTTTTCAAGCGTTTGGCTAACTGCTAATGTAAGCCAGGGAAGGAACACCAAAATCCATATTTTTATGAAGGGTTTTTGGAGGGTTTTGGGACTGTTTTGGGGCTGTTTTGTCGTGCTGGACTGAACTGGATTGAGATTCAGGTTGTGTGTGTTTATGTTTTGCAGAAGTACAGTACAGTGCTGGCAGAGGAAGTGTTTATTGGAAAGCTACACTACACTACACTACACACAAACAGCCATAAACACTGACTCACTGACTCGTGTACTGTAAATATGAATACCATTATGCAACACATTGTTACAATGCAGATAGTGTCCCTTTGCCTTCTCCCTCTTAAGTTGAATTGATTTAAAAATATTAAAATGTCTATTTTCCCATGTAAACAAAAGCTCCTTAACAAGTCTTCCTCCCACTGGGTATATCCATGTCTTTCTTAAGGAAATTAGTTCAGTTGGTATGGGTCATGGATCATGTACTCTAATGTAAATTAATAAGGTCCAACACACATCTCATCTGACACCTTTATTGAAGTTTCCATCCAAATGGATCTTTGTCAGCTCTAGATGGTAGACACTCTGGACATCCCATTCATCTCTCTCTGATCAGCATCTCTCAGTGTCAGTCGTCATGCTGTCTCAGGCTGTGTGTAATATATAGCGGTTTGTGTTCACAGTCGGAACCAGCTGTGTGCTCTGCCAGCCTGCCTGTGTGGGTTGCCCCTACGAGTCCTCAATGCCAGCAACAACAAGCTGGTGTGTATACCTGAGGCCATCGGTCAGCTCAGAAGCCTCATGGAGCTGGTAAGAGTCTCTCTCTCTCTCTCTCTCTCTCTCTCTCTCTCTCTCTCTCTCTCTCTCTCTCTCTCTCTCTCTCTCTCTCTCTCTCTCTCTCTCTCTCTCTCTCTCTCTCTCTCTCTCTCTCTCTCCTCTCTCCTCTCTCCTCTCTCTCTCTCTCTCTCTCAAAATGCCAGACACAGCTCTTAGTTTCCTGTGTGAGTTCCTGGCCAGGCTTAGCCTTACGTAACTGTACTGTTCTTCACTGAGTGGTGAAATGAATGGAACCAGTCCTCATGGAGGTAGCGCTGCCAGCAAACAGGGGAGGAGGGGAGACTTTGTTTGACTCCATGTGAGGAGACAGGCTAGACCAGTGGGATAGGAAGCAATGGGGCTGTAATAGGGATGTGTCATGAGCCATACAAACCCCTTACCTTAGGTCCTGTACACCAGGTGTGACCAACCATCCTCGTGTAGAGCTACTGGGTTTACAGACCAGACCTTCTCTGACACACCTGATTCTACTTATCTGCTGCTCATCATTACCTTGATTAGTTGAATCAGGTGTGTTTGAGTAGGACTAGAACAAAATCCTGCACACACACCAGAAAGTAATATTTGTGTGTGAGTTAACTCAGTGTGTTGTGCCCCCTACAGGATGTGAGCTGTAATGAGATCACTGCTCTGCCCCGTCACATCGGCCGACTCAAGGCCCTCAGAGAACTCAACGTCCGCAGGAACCTGCTCTGTGTCCTACCTGAAGGTGAGTTTAACCTCTGTTCACAAGAGGAATTCTACAGGAAAACTTCCACAGGTGCGTCTAGAAAATATCAATATATTCCAAGCTGTATTGCAAGCCCAGCCAAATAAGAGCCAGACAGATCTAATTTATAATCACTGTGTCTGTGTCTCAGACAGATCTATGATCCAGTCTCCTGGTATGTCTCATGGCCCAAGGGTATTGAGCAGCACTAGTCTTTGTGGTTTGAGATGTCTAGTAGAGCAGTGTTTCCGAACTCCAGTCCTCAAGTACCTCAACAGCATTCATTTTTGTTGTAGCCCCGGACAAACTCACCTGATTCAACTCATTGAGGGCTTGATGTTGAATCAGGTGTGTTTGTCCGGAGCTACAACAAGAATGTGTGTTGTACTGGAGGACTGGAGTTGGGAAACACTGCTGTAGAATAAAAGACGTCTGTGACAGGACGCTCTCTAAGTCCGAGAGACGCCACCCGTCATCTGTCAGAACCTGGCAACCTCTCGTTGTCTGAATGATGGACGAGTATTGTTCAGAATATTCTTCCTACATATTTTCCCCGGATGCGTCTCTGTTGTAGATTTACAGTCAGTGATTTCTGATCGCGCTGCAGATGCTCCATCTATAATTTTTGGGTTTGATTGATGAGCCTGGATCTGGCCAGGCGGCTCGACTCCCATGGGTGGAGGACAGGAGTGGAGACAGGAGATTGGACGAGAAGCCTGGGGAGGAGGGGGATGTTGGGAAATAGAGTTTTAGATTATTTGTTGAACTTTTGGGGCATCACTCCTCAAATTTATTTTGGAGAGACCCCCTTCCTGGGCCACCAAGGCACTAAAGTATTGTAGTTACCCTGCCAAAGATTGTCAATGACAGGAAAGTGTTTATTTTTATTGTATTTTATTCCTATGGTTACCTATACGGTAGGTGATATGGATGCTGAAAATATTGTCTGAAGGTTGAGATCCTGTTGTAGAATATGTTGGTAAAGTCCTTGAAAGCTTTGGAAATGGAATTGATTCACTGGACTCTATACAGGATGAGATTTCCCCCTTTTTATACTGAATGATGGTAAGAAATCCCTCATAGAAGTTATTCTAAGGGGTGACCTTGAGGGAAGAGGACGTGAGAGACTTTCTCATTTCAGCTAATTAAGAGAAGTGTACTCTGCTGGTTGGTTTTAAAAATAATATTTGGGGCTCTCCCTCATGGCCTCCCTGCTAAGATTATCTCCGTTGTCTCAGAGTGATTTTAATTATAAAAGGTTGTCAGAGAGATAAAGTCATAATTGTTTCGCTTGAATTACGACCTCTTGGGGAATGTGTTGCTGGCACAGAATTGCTGAGACTCTCTCGCTCTGTCTTTGTTACTATTTCTCTGTTACTCTCTCTCTCTCTCTCTCTTTCTCGCTCTCTGTCGTTTACCTCTCACTGTCTATTTTCTCTATCCATCTGATTTCAGGACTACTTTATCCCATTTGCCCATAAAATGCATGTGATACGACAAAGTTACACCAGTAACACCCAGCGCTGCTATTTATTGTAACAGTATTTTCCAAGTCTGTGGTTTTCTTCTGTTTCCTAGCAATGTCTCTCCTCTCATATTGACTGGGTCATAGTGGTTTGTGCTGAGGTTAGCGCCTAGGATACGTTCCTTCAGTAAATTTTTAACTTTTGGCATGGTCCACATTAGCGGAACTTTGGCAGTGAGGGAGTCTTGAAGTATCAGGGCTGCTGGGCTCTGTGGGTTTCTAGGGGGGAAAAGTTCTGTCTGAGGATCCCAGTGCACAAACACACACATGCACACACACACACACACACACACACACATAACAATTACTCCTTAAACTCTAGGGATTGTGTGTTTGTCCCTCAGACTTGGCGGAGCTTCCCCTGGTGAAGTTTGACTTCTCCTGTAACAAGGTGTCCACCATCCCAGTGTGCTACAGGAAGATGGCCCAGCTCCAGAACCTACAGCTGGAGAACAACCCCCTACAGAGCCCCCCTGCACAGGTCGGTCTGGGGCTACGGCTGTCTCCACAGCTTGGCATGTCATACGGAGCAATGGAATATAGCATTCATCATAGGGCATGTCTCTCTGTGTGTTCTGTTTTAGCTATTTGTGTACCTTCTACTTTTGTATCAGTCATCTACTTGCTCTAATTCACCCATTGATTATCTGTTTTCTAGATCTGCATGAAAGGCAAAGTTCACATATTTAAGTACCTGAGCATTGAGGCATGTCGGAGTGACAAGATGCCTGATTCTCTCTATCTGCCTGTCATGGAGCGCCTCAGCCTATCACGACCCGCCGCCGGCAGGTGAGTTGCTATGCCAACCCTAACGGAGGCAACTGTTAGTGCTGGGCTGGTTCAAAAGCCTGCACACACTTTGGCTCTCCAGGACCACTGATTTACCAATGTGTATTGTGCCAGATTCTCCATCAGACCTGGGTTCAAATACTATTTCAAGTGTCTCAATTACTTTCACATACATTTGAAGTAAGTATTCAGATATATTTTATTTTAAAAGACAAGTAGTTGAATATTGTAATTTTTGTAAATGCACTTGGAAAGTTTTTGAAATACTCAAGGACACTGACGCAAATACACTCCCATGCATTTAACCCAGGTGTTTAAAAATAGTATTTGAAATAAGTATTTGAAAATACTGTAATATACAATTTGTCAGACTATTTGGTTTTTACAAATAACCATTCAAATACTCAAATAAAAGTACTTGTTTTGGGCTGTGTATTGGAAAATACTCCAATACAGAGAAAAAGTATTTTAAATACCAGATACTCAAATACATGTGTTTGAACCCAGGTCTGTTTTCCATTAATAACTGTTGTTTTAGTGCTGTGGCTGAGCCTTCGTCTTTCAGTGTGTATGAGAGTGAAGTGTTTTACAGGAAGGTAGGATCTTATGTTCTGTAATGTGCCTACTGAGGTATAAAGAACTGCGTCCAAGATGTCCAACCGTTGTTTTCAAGGTAATCTACTCACATTCACATACGCCAATTCATGGATCGTCTATATCCGGGTTGCATCCGGTTTACATGGACCAACATTACATGTGCACTAGCATTCAGTGTCATCACGTCATCCAGAACATTGGATGAATATAAAATGTTAATATCTTCGGCTGTGAGAGATGGATTTTCTTTGTTGCCTCACAACAATTATTTCAATAATTCAATGGATGTTTTGTGCACAAAGGTGATGACTAAAGTCTCGTATTATGAATTTTCTAATCTAACTTCTCTATGTAGCCATCAATGGAAATTGTCTTTCTGGGCCAGGTGTCAGTTAAATTGCAGGACCGAAACAAGACTGTAGGAGCAGTCGAAACTGTGCTTCTAGACCGGAACCCTGGGCCTTTGTTTGTGCCCTTTAATGCCTGCCCCCACCACTATAACCCACCCCACTGCAACGCGTGGGCAGGAAAATGGTTCCTTTTGTCCGGGAGAGCTTAGAGACTCACACTCACATCCCACTCACATACACACACTCCTGGCAATGGAGGAAAAGAGCAGCAGAACTATTTATAATACAGCCATAGAGACCCACAGTACTGGAATCCAACAGACTTGTCCAATGTTTCAGTAGAACTACATTCACATTGATTCTCATTTGACTGATATATTGAATGATGATAGTGATGGCGAATGTGTGAGGCCAGAATGGGCTAGATATGAATGAAGACAAGGACAGATATGCCATATGCTTCACAGTGATCAGTGAACATGCTCCCTAGGGATGCAAATGTAGGTGGCCTAGAAACAACGAGACGTGTGTGCGCGTGCATCTGTGTGTGTGAGAAGTGTATCTCAGACCACATCACCATTCAGTTGTCTGGAGACTCCGTTAGTAGATCACTTCCCTCGAATGTAGCTTCCATGAGTGTGTGAGAGAGCGTTTATGTGAGTATGTGAGTGAGAGCAAGAGAAAGAGAGAGAGTGACAGAGCCCTGCTGTGTCTGTGTGATCGGAGCGATTAGACGCTGCTATCTCTGTCATTTTCTCTCCTCTTTCCTCTCTCCTCCGCGTGCCTTTTTACCTCCTGACCCTGGCCGTCCCATAATCCTCCTCTCTCACCCCTCACCCCTCTCTTCTCAGCACGGAGGACATTGACCAGAATAAGAAACAGGACACTGACTCAGGAGTTGGCAGCGACAACGGGGACAAGAGACTGTCTGCCACCGAGGTAGGATGAGGGGGTGTTTGTGAGTTTGTGTTTGTGTGTGTGTGTGTTCACGTGAATGCATGCATGCACACGCTTGCACTCATGCATGCACATACTGTATGTGTGTAACATATGCATTTTGTATTCTACAGTATACATTCTCAAACAAAAAACTATTATGGTTCCTTTGTTTTGCGTCATAACATGAACGTTTAGAAATGTACATTAATGTAAAGTTATGCAAGAAAGAACACATCTGCCTGGTGAAGTTGAATAGTCTCTTCAAAGCAGTTCTGGACTCTGACAGTTGAGCACACAGCCACAGCCTGATATCTTCTATCTTTCTTTCTATCATTTGTTTGTTCTTTCATTTTTTTCTTTCTTACTTTCATATACGCTTGTTCACCATGACCTCACTGTGTTTTGTGGTGACCAGATAAAAGTAATGAGTAAGATGGATATTGTCAGGTATGATACGACACTTCTCTAGAATGATGCATTTGGGATGTGTTATTGAAGAGAACCCAATTCTGAGTATCTGTTCAGCAGTATGTTGCACTTTGATGTTTGAAAAAAAAATGAGTAGCTGAAACATTTGGCTTATTTTGACTGAAATACACACTGTTGCGTTGTAGCAGTTGTAGAGATGCTTTGATTTTGTTTCAGTAACATAAATGTTTGCTGGTGTTTTTGATAACTGAGCTGTGTGGATGTTTCAGCCTTCAGACGAGGACAGCTTAAGTCTCAATGTCCCCATGTCACACATCACAGAGGAGGAGGGGCTAAGCAAAGACGACTCCAGCGAACACATCAGCGCTCTAACAGGTAAACCCCCACCCCCCACCCCCCACACACACGCGCACACACGCACACACAAACACACACTTTTTTGACACCACACTCCACAAAGCAAGTCCTGCAGGTTTTATCTAGTTTTATCTTATCTTGATTATTGACCAATCATATGGTGAAGTGCTGCAAAGAAAGACCTAGTTAAGCTGTCGCCATTGGCATCGGCTAATCGGGATCATAATAATTTAAAGAAATTGAATTTAAAAAACACACACACAAAATGAAAGTAACCACAACATGGTCTGAATGATTCCTAATCCAACATATGACTAGACACTCTCAGTGTGGATATCTCAATCCTAACCTGTCAATGAGTAACCGTCCACCCCTGATAACAGCCCTCCTGAATGGGAGAAGGGGACAGCCTGTGTGTGAGGCACAATGTCTGTCTTTCCGGATGCCAGACATGGTCAGGTTGGGATAACACAGTAACACAGCCCAGACAGATACTGTAGAGAGGCCTCTGGTTTATGTCCCTATCTGCCACCAGAGGAAACAGAGGATAGAAACATTGTCACTGTTGCGCTAAAGAGAGGAAGTGGGATAAAAGAGATGTTTCCGGAGCCTTCACTATGTCTCTCTGTGGCTCAGTGGGTAGTTTTTCCTGATTTGTTGTTTTTGAGGAGTGTGTGTGCGCATGAATGTGTGTGTGTGGTGGGGACAGGGAGTAAAGATATACACCAGGAAGGCTATGTCAGCACACCCAGGGAGTAGTCTGGGAGGGCGTCACTGATAGGCTGGCGGGCCTCAGACTTGGTGGGAATGGCGTTGAAAGTGACTGTGTGTACAGTACAAATGTGTGTGTTAAATGGCAGGCTTAATCAGATTGACTTAGATAAGAGAAGTTGGGGTCCGTCACCTTTTAGTCCCTAAGCCCTCTAATGGATTGGAAGACACCAGCCTGGTACAAAAATGGTGGACTCATCCATACTGTAGAATATAGTAGCAGACAGCAGAATACAGCTACCTCTATCCAGAGCTATCAGAGTTTCTGGGCTGTTATAGCATCTGATGGATTCTCTGTAGACCATCACTCCCGGACCAGAAGAGTGGCTTTTAATAGACCACCTCGATCTCTCTCAATCAGGTCAGAGAGAGGGAGAGAGAGTGGGAATTGTGCAGCTTCTCTCTGTAGGTTTCTAGACCATGAGTTAAAATCCTACAGCAGCACTCTGATAAACCCAAATGATAAAACAAGGCAAAAAAACCGATATATATATATACAGTGGGGAGAACAAGTATTTGATACACTGCCGATTTTGCAGGTTTTCCTACTTACAAAGCATGTAGAGGTCTGTAATTTTTATCATAGGTACACTTCAACTGTGAGAGGCGGAATCTAAAACAAAAATCCAGAAAATCACATTGTATGATTTTTAAGTAATTAATTTGCATTTTATTGCATGACATAAGTATTTGATACATCACAAAAGCAGAACTTAATATTTGGTACAGAAACCTTTGTTTGCAATTACAGAGATCATACGTTTCCTGTAGGTCTTGACCAGGTTTGCACACACTACAGCAGCAATTTTTTTAGCCCACTCCTCCATACAGACCTTCTCCAGATCCTTCAGGTTTCGGGGCTGTCGCTGGGCAATACGGACTTTCAGCTCCCTCCAAAGATTTTCTATTGGGTTCAGGTCTGGAGACTGGCTAGGCCACTCCAGGACCTTGAGATGCTTCTTACGGAGCCACTCCTTAGTTGCCCTGGCTGTGTGTTTCGGGTCGTTGTCATGCTGGAAGACCCAGCCACGACCCATCTTCAATGCTCTTACTGAGGGAAGGAGGTTGTTGGCCAAGATCTCGCGATACATAGCCCCATCCATCCTCCCCTCAATACGGCGCAGTCGTCCTGTCCCCTTTGCAGAAAAGCATCCCCAAAGAATGATGTTTCCACCTCCATGCTTCATGGTTGGGGTGGTGTTCTTGGGGTTGTACTCATCCTTCTTCTTCCTCCAAACACGGTGAGTGGAGGTTAGACCAAAAAGCTCTATTTTTGTCTCATCAGACCACATGACCTTCTCCCATTCCTCCTCTGGATCATCCAGATGGTCATTGGCAAACTTCAGACGGGCCTGGACATGCGCTGGCTTGAGCAGGGGGACCTTGCGTGCGCTGCAGGATTTTAATCCATGACGGCGTAGTGTGTTACTAATGGTTTTCTTTGAGACTGTGGTCCCAGCTCTCTTCAGGTCATTGACCAGGTCCTGCCGTGTAGTTCTGGGCTGATCCCTCACCTTCCTCATGATCATTGATGCCCCAGGAGGTGAGATCTTGCATGGAGCCCCAGACCGAGGGTGATTGACCGTCATCTTGAACTTCTTCCATTTTCTAATAATTGCGCCAACAGTTGTTGCCTTCTCACCAAGCTGCTTGCCTATTGTCCTGTAGCCCATCCCAGCCTTGTGCAGGTCTACAATTTTATCCCTGATGTCCTTACACAGCTCTCTGGTCTTGGCCATTGTGGAGAGGTTGGAGTCTGTTTGATTGAGTGTGTGGACAGGTGTCTTTTATACAGGTAACGAGTTCAAACAGGTGCAGTTAATACAGGTAATGAGTGGAGAACAGGAGGGCTTCTTAAAGAAAAACTAACAGGTCTGTGAGAGCCGGAATTCTTACTGGTTGGTAGGTGATCAAATACTTATGTAATGCAATAAAATGCAAGTTAATTACTTAAAAATCATACAATGTGATTTTCTGGATTTTTGTTTTAGATTCCGTCTCTCACAGTTGAAGTGTACCTATGATAAAAATTACAGACCTCTACATGCTTTGTAAGTAGGAAAACCTGCAAAATCGGCAGTGTATCAAATACTTGTTCTCCCCACTGTATGTATATATATATATATATATATATATATATATATATATATATATATATATATATCGTTTTTTTTGCCTTGTTTTATCATTTGGGTGTATCAGAGTGCTGCTGTAGGATTTTAACTCATGGTCTAGAAACCTACAGAGAGAAGCTACACAATTCCCACTCTCTCTCCCTCTCTCTGACCTGATTGAGACGTTTACATAGACTTTAGCCAAATACATTTAGTCAAATACACAATTCCTGACATTTAATCCTAGTAATAATTCCCTGTCTTAGGTCAGTTAGGATCACCACTTTATTTGAAGAATGTGAAATGTCAGAATAATAGTAGCGAGAATGATTTATTTCAGCTTTTATTTCTTTCATCACATTCCCAGTGGGTCAGAAGTTTACATACACTCAATTAGTATTTGGTAGCATTGCCTTTAAATTGTTCAACTTGGGTCAAACGTTTCGGTTAGCCTTCCACAAGCTTCCCACAATAAGTTGGGTGAATTTTGGCCCATTCCTCCTGACAGAGCTGGTGTAACTGAGTCAGGTTTGTAGGCCTCCTTGCTCGCACACGCCTTTTCAGTTCTGCCCACACATTTTCTATAGGATTGAGGTCAGGGCTTTGTGATGGCCACTCCAATACCTTGACTTTGTTGTCCTTAAGCCATTTTGCCACAAGTTTGGAAGTGTCATTGTCCATTTGGAAGACCCATTTGCGACCAAGCTTTAACTTCCTGACTGA
Organism: Coregonus lavaretus; assembly: GCF_964263955.1. Taxonomy (NCBI): domain Eukaryota; kingdom Metazoa; phylum Chordata; class Actinopteri; order Salmoniformes; family Salmonidae; genus Coregonus; species Coregonus lavaretus. Next base: position 18,670 of record NW_028163385.1, read on the forward strand.
TGTCTTGAGATGTTGCTTCAATATATCCACATAATTTTCCTTCCTCATGATGCCTTCTATTTTGTGAAGTGCACCAGTCCCTCCTGCAGCAAAGCACCCCCACAGCATGATGCTGCCACCCCCGTGCTTCACGTTTGGGATGGTGTTCTTCAGCTTGCAAGCATCCCCCTTTTTCCTCCATACATAACGATGGTCATTATGGCCAAACAGTTATATTTTTGTTTCATCAGACCAGAGGACATTTCTCCAAAAAGTACGATCTTTGTCCCCATGTGCAGTTGCAAACCGTAGTCTGTCTTTTTTATGGCGGTTTTGGAGCAGTGGCTTCTTCCTTGCTGAGCGGCCTTTCAGGTTATGTCGATATAGGACTTGTTTTACTGTGGATATAGATAATTTTGGACCTGTTTCCTCCAGCATCTTCACAAGGTCCTTTGCTGTTGTTCTGGGATTGATTTGCACTTTTCGCACCAAAGTATGTTCCTCTAGGAGACAGAACATGTCTCCTTCCTGAGCGGTATGACGGCTGCGTGGTCCCATGGTGTTTATACTTGCGTACTATTGTTTGTACAGATGAACGTGGTACCTTCAGGCATTTGGAAATTGCTCCGAAGGATGAACCAGACTTGTGGAGGTCTACAAATTTTTTTCTTAGGTCTTGGCTGATATCTTTTGACTTTCTCATGATGTCAAGCAAAGAGGCACTGAGTTTGAAGGTAGGCCTTGAAATACATCCACAGGTACACCTTCAATTGACTCAAATGATGTAAATTAGCCTATCAGAAGGTTCTAAAGCCATGACATCATTTTCTGGAATTTTCTAAGATGTTAAAAGGCACAATCAACTTAGTGTATGTAAACATCTGACCCACTGGAATTGTGATACATTGAATTATAAGTGAAATAATCTGTCTGTAAACAATTGTTGGAAAAATAACTTGTGTCATGCACAAAGTAGATGTCCTAACCGACTTGCCAAAACCATAGTTTGTTAACAAGACATTTGTGGAGTGGTTGAAAAACGAATTTTAATGACTCCAACCTAAGTGTATGTAAAATTCCGACTTCAACTGTGTGTATATATATATATATATATATATATATATATATATATATATATATATATACAGTGAGGGGAAAAAAAGTATTTGATCCCCTGCTGATTTTGTATGTTTGCCCACTGACAAAGACATGATCAGTCTATAATTTTAATGGTAGGTTTATTTGAACAGTGAGAGACAGAATAACAACAACAATAAATCTAAAAAAACGCATGTCAAAAATGTTATAAATTGATTTGCATTTTAATGAGGGAAATAAGTATTTGACCCCTCTGCAAAACATGACTTAGTACTTGGTGGCAAAACCCTTGTTGGCAATCACAGAGGTCAGACTTTTCTTGTAGTTGGCCACCAGGTTTGCACACATCTCAGGAGGGATTTTGTCCCACTCCTCTTTGCAGATCTTCTCCAAGTCATTAAGGTTTCTGGAGACTGGCTAGGCCACTCCAGGACCTTAATGTGCGTCTTCTTGAGCCACTCCTTTGTTGCCTTGGCCGTGTGTTTTGGGTCATTGTCATGCTGGAATACCCATCCACGACCCATTTTCAATGCCCTGGCGGAGGGAAGGAGGTTCTCACTCAAGATTTGACGGTACATGGCCCCGTCCATCGTCCCTTTGATGCGGTGAAGTTGTCCTTTCCCCTTAGCAGAAAAACACCCCCAAAGCATAATGTTTCCACCTCCATGTTTGACGGTGGGGAGGGAGTTCTTGGGGTCATAGGCAGCATTCTTCCTCCTCCAAACACGGCGAGTTGAGTTGATGCCAAAGAGCTCAATTTTTGTCTCATCTGACCACAACACTTTCACACAGTTCTCCTCTGAATCATTCAGATGTTCATTGGCAAACTTCAGACGGGCCTGTATATGTACTTTCTTGAGCAGGGGGACATTGCGGGCGCTGCAGGATTTCAGTCCTTCACGGCGTAGTGTGTTACCAATTGTTTTCTTGGTGACTATGGTCCCAGCTGCCTTGAGATCATTGACAAGATCCTCCCGTGTAGTTCTGGGCTGATTCCTCACCGTTCTCATGATCATTGCAACTCCACAAGGTGAGATCTTGCATGGAGCCCCAGGCCGAGGGAGATTGACAGTTCTTTTGTGTTTCTTCCATTTGTGAATAATCGCACCAACTGTTGTCACCTTCTCACCAAGCTGCTTGGCGATGGTCTTGTAGCCCATTCCAGCCTTGTGTAGGTCTACAATCTTGTCCCTGACATCCTTGGAGAGCTCTTTGGTCTTGGCCATGGTGGAGAGTTTGGAATCTGATTGATTGATTGCTTCTGTGGACAGGTGTCTTTTATACAGGTAACAAACTGAGATTAGGAGCACTCCCTTTAAGAGTGTGGTCCTAATCTCAGCTCGTTACCTGTATAAAAGACACCAGGGAGCCAGAAATCTTTCTGATTGAGAGGGGGTCAAATACTTATTTCCCTCATTAAAATGCAAATCAATTTATAACATTTTTGACATGCGTGTTTCTTGATTTTTTTGTTGTTATTCTGTCTCTCACTGTTCAAATAAACCTACCATTAAAATTATAGACTGCTAATTTCTTTGTCAGTGGGCAAACGTACAAAATCAGCAGGGGATCAAATACTTTTTTCCCTCACTGTACATATACACATATATACATATACAGTGGGGGAAAAAAGTATTTAGTCAGCCACCAATTGTGCAAGTTCTCCCACTTAAAAAGATGAGAGAGGCCTGTAATTTTCATCATAGGTACACGTCAACTATGACAGACACATTGTAGGATTTTTAATGAATTTATTTGCAAATTATGGTGGAAAATAAGTATTTGGTCACCTACAAACAAGCAAGATTTCTGGCTCTCACAGACCTGTAACTTCTTCTTTAAGAGGCTCCTCTGTCCTCCACTCGTTACCTGTATTAATGGCACCTGTTTGAACTTGTTATCAGTATAAAAGACACCTGTCCACAACCTCAAACAGTCACACTCCAAACTCCACTATGGCCAAGACCAAAGAGCTGTCAAAGGACACCAGAAACAAAATTGTAGACCTGCACCAGGCTGGGAAGACTGAATCTGCAATAGGTAAGCAGCTTGGTTTGAAGAAATCAACTGTGGGAGCAATTATTAGGAAATGGAAGACATACAAGACCACTGATAATCTCCCTCGATCTGGGGCTCCACGCAAGATCTCACCCCGTGGGGTCAAAATGATCACAAGAACGGTGAGCAAAAATCCCAGAACCACACGGGGGGACCTAGTGAATGACCTGCAGAGAGCTGGGACCAAAGTAACAAAGCCTACCATCAGTAACACACTACGGCGCCAGGGACTCAAATCCTGCAGTGCCAGACGTGTCCCCCTGCTTAAGCTAGTACATGTCCAGGCCCGTCTGAAGTTTGCTAGAGTGCATTTGGATGATCCAGAAGAGGATTGGGAGAATGTCATATGGTCAGATGAAACCAAAATATAACTTTTTGGTAAAAACTCAACTCGTCGTGTTTGGAGGACAAAGAATGCTGAGTTGCATCCAAAGAACACCATACCTACTGTGAAGCATGGGGGTGGAAACATCATGCTTTGGGGCTGTTTTTCTGCAAAGGGACCAGGACGACTGATCCGTGTAAAGGAAAGAATGAATGGGGCCATGTATCGTGAGATTTTGAGTGAAAACCTCCTTCCATCAGCAAGGGCATTGAAGATGAAACGTGGCTGGGTCTTTCAGCATGACAATGATCCCAAACACACCGCCCGGGCAACGAAGGAGTGGGTTCGTAAGAAGCATTTTAAGGTCCTGGAGTGGCCTAGCCAGTCTCCAGATCTCAACCCCATAGAAAATCTTTGGAGGGAGTTGAAAGTCCGTGTTGCCCAGCGACAGCCCCAAAACATCACTGCTCTAGAGGAGATCTGCATAGAGGAATGGGCCAAAATACCAGCAACAGTGTGTGAAAACCTTGTGAAGACTTACAGAAAACGTTTGACCTGTGTCATTGCCAACAAAGGGTATATAACAAAGTATTGAGAAACTTTTGTTGTTGACCAAATACTTATTTTCCACCATAATTTGCAAATAAATTCATAAAAAATCCTACAATGTGATTTTCAGGATTTTTTTTTCTAATTTTTTCTGTCATATTTGACGTGTACCTATGATGAAAATTACAGGCCTCTCTCATCTTTTTAAGTGGGAGAACTTGCACAATTGGTGGCTGACTAAATACTTTTTTTCCCCACTGTGTATATATATATATATATATATATAACTCAGCAAAAAAATAAACGTCCTCTCACTGTCAACTGCGTTTAATTTCAGCAAACTTAATATGTGTAAATATTTGTATGAACATAACAAGATTCAACAACTGAGACATAAACTGAACAAGTTCCACAGACATGTGAATAACAGAAATTGAATAATGTGTCCCTGAACAAAGGGGGGCTCAAAATAAATAAAAAAATACAGTTAGTATCTGGTGTGGCCACCAGCTGCATTAAGTACTGCAGTGCATCTCCTCCTCGTGGACTGCACCAGATTTGCCAGTTCTTGCTGTGAGATGTTACCCCACTCTTCCACCAAGCCACCTGCAAGTTCCCAGACATTTCTGGGGGGAATGGCCCTGGCCCTAGCCCTCACTCTCCGATCCAACAGGTCGCAGATGTGCTCAATGGGATTGAGATCCGGGCTCTTCACTGGCCATGGCAGAACACTGACATTCCTGTCTTGCAGGAAATCATGCACAGAACGAGCAGTATGTCTGGTGGCATTGTCATGCTGGAGGGTCATGTCAGGATGAGCCTGCAGGAAGGGTACCACATGAGGGAGGAGGATGTCTTCCCTTTAACGCACAGCGTTGAGATTGCCTGCAATGACAACAAGCTCAGTCCGATGATGCTGTGACACACCGCCCCAGACCATGACGGACCCTCCACCTCCAAATCCATCCCGCTCCAGAGTACAGGCCTCGATGTAACGCTCATTCCTTTGACCATAAACGCGAATCTGACCATCACCCCTGGTGAGACAAAACCGCGACTCGTCAGTGAAGAGCACTTTTTGCCAGTCCTGTCTGGTCCAGCGATGGTGGGTTTGTGCCCATAGGCGACCTTGTTGCCGGTGATGTCTGGTGAGGACCTGCCTTACAACAGGCCTACAAGCCCTCAGTCCAGCCTCTCTCAGCCTATTGCGGACAGTCTGAGCACTGATGGAGGGATTGTGCGTTCCTGGTGTTACTCTGGCAGTTTTTGTTGTTGCCATCCTGTACCTGTCCCGCAGGTGTGATGTTCGGATGTACCGATCATGTGCAGGTGTTGTTAAACGTGGTCTGCAACTGCGAGGACGATCAGCTGTCCGTCCTGTCTCCCTGTAGCGCTGTTTTAGGCCTCTCACAGTACGGACATTGCAATTTATTGCCCTGGCCACATCTGCAGTCCTCATGCCTCCTTGCAGCATGCCTAAGTCACGTTCACGCAGATGAGCAGGGACCCTGGGCATCTTTATTTTGGTGTTTTTCAGAGTCAGTAGAAAGGCCTCTTTAGTGTCCTAGGTTTTCATAACTGTGACCTTAATTGCCTACCGTCTGTAAGCTGTTAGTGTCTTAACGACCGTTCCACATGTGCATGTTCATTCATTGTTTATGGTTCATTGAACAAGCATGGGAAACAGTGTTTAAACCCTTTACAATGAAGATCTGTGAAGTTATTTGGATTTTTCAGAATTATCTTTGAAAGACAGGGTCCAGAAAAAGGGACGTTTCTTTTTTTGCTGAGTTTATATACAGTGGGGAAAAAAAGTATTTAGTCAGCCACCAATTGTGCAAGTTCTCCCACTTAAAAAGATGAGAGAGGCCTGTAATTTTCATCATAGGTACACATCAACTATGACAGACAAATTGAGAAAAAAAATTCCAGAAAATCACATTGTAGGATTTTTAATGAATTTATTTGCAAATTATGGTGGAAAATAAGTATTTGGTCACCTACAAACAAGCAAGATTTCTGGCTCTCACAGACCTGTAACTTCTTCTTTAAGAGGCTCCTCTGTCCTCCACTCGTTACCTGTATTTATGGCACCTGTTTGAACTTGTTATCAGTATAAAAGACACCTGTCCACAACCTCAAACAGTCACACTCCAAACTCCACTATGGCCAAGACCAAAGAGCTGTCAAAGGACACCAGAAACAAAATTGTAGACCTGCACCAGGCTGGGAAGACTGAATCTGCAATAGGTAAGCAGCTTGGTTTGAAGAAATCAACTGTGGGAGCAATTATTAGGAAATGGAAGACATACAAGACCACTGATAATCTCCCTCGATCTGGGGCTCCACGCAAGATCTCACCCCGTGGGGTCAAAATGATCACAAGAACGGTGAGCAAAAATCCCAGAACCACACGGGGGGACCTAGTGAATGACCTGCAGAGAGCTGGGACCAAAGTAACAAAGCCTACCATCAGTAACACACTACGCCGCCAGGGACTCAAATCCTGCGGTGCAAGACGTGTCCCCCTGCTTAAGCCAGTACATGTCCAGTTCCATCTGAAGTTTGCTAGAGTGCATTTGGATGATCCAGAAGAGGATTGGGAGAATGTCATATGGTCAGATGAAACCAAAATATAACTTTTTGATAAAAACTCAACTCGTCGTGTTTGGAGGACAAAGAATGCTGAGTTGCATCCAAAGAACACCATACCTACTGTGAAGCATGGGGGTGGAAACATCATGCTTTGGGGCTGTTTTTCTGCAAAGGGACCAGGACGACTAATCCGTGTAAAGGAAAGAATGAATGGGGCCATGTATCGTGAGATTTTGAGTGAAAACCTCTTTCCATCAGCAAGGGCATTGAAGATGAAACGTGGCTGGGTCTTTCAGCATGACAATGATCCCAAACACACCACCCGGGCAACGAAGGAGTGGCATCGTAAGAAGCATTTCAAGGTCCTGGAGTGGCCTAGCCAGTCTCCAGATCTCAACCCCATAGAAAATCTTTGGAGGGAGTTGAAAGTCCGTGTCGCTCTGGCGACAGCCCCAAAACATCACTGCTCTAGAGGAATGGGCCAAAATACCAGCAACAGTGTGTGAAAACCTTGTGAAGACTTACAGAAAACATTTGACCTGTGTCATTGCCAACAAAGGGTATATAACAAAGTATTGAGAAACTTTTGTTATTGACCAAATACTTATTTTCCACCATAATTTGCAAATCAATTCATAAAAAATCCTACAATGTGATTTTCTGGATTTTTCTTTTCTCATTTTGTCTGTCATAGTTGACGTGTACCTATGATGAAAATGACAGGCCTCTCTCATCTTTTTAAGTGGGAGAACTTGCACAATTGGTGGCTGACTAAATACTTTTTTTCCCCACTGTATACAGTACCAGTCAAAGGTTTGGACACACCTACTCATTCCAGGGTTTTCTTTATTTTTACTATTTTCTACATTGTAAAATAATAGTGAAGTCATCAAAACTATGAAAAACATACATGGAATCATGTAGTAACCAAAAAAGTGTTTAACAAATCAAAATATATTTTATATTTGAGATTCTTCAAATAGCCGACCATTCTCTCAACCAGCTTCACCTGGAATACTTTTCCAACAGTCTTGAAGGAGTTCCCACATACAGTGGCTTGCGAAAGTATTCACCCACCTTGGCATTTTTCCTATTTTGTTGCCTTACAACCTGGAATTAAAATGGATTTTTGGGGGGTTTGTATCATTTGATTTACACAACATGCCTACAAACCAGATGGGATGGCGTATCGCTGCAGAATGCTGTGGTAGCCATGCTGGTTAAGTGTGCCTTGAATTCTAAATAAATCACAGACCGTGTCACCAGCAAAGCACCCCCACACCATATCTCAGACTGGCCAATAAAAAGAAAAGATTAAGATGGGCAGTCTGAGATATGGCTTTTTCTTTGCAACTCTGCCTAGAAGGTCAGCATCCCGGAGTCGCCTCTTCACTGTTGACGTTGAGACTGGTGTTTTGCGGGTACTATTTAATGAAGCTGCCAGTTGAGGACCTGTGAGGCGTCTGTTTCTGGCTATTTTGAGCCTGTAATCGAACCCACAATTGCTGATGCTCCAGATACTCAACTAGTCTCAAGAAGGCCAGTTTTATTGCTTATTTAATCAGTACAACAGTTTTCAGCTGTGCTAACATAATTGCAAAAGGGTTTTCTAATGATCAATTAGCCTTTTAAAATGATAAACTTGGATTTGCAAACACAACGTGCCATTGGAACACAGGACTGATGGTTGCTGATAATGGGCCTCTGTACGCCTATGTAGATATTCCATTAAAAATCAGCCGTTTCCAGCTACAATAGCCATTCACAACATTAACAAATGTCTACACTGTATTTCTGATCAATTTGATGTTATTTTAATGGACAGAAAAATTGCTTTTCTTTCGAAAACAAGGACATTTCTAAGTGACCCCAAACTGTTGAACGGTAGTGTATATATATTCTATACATATATATATATATATATATATATATATATATATATATATATATATATATATATATATATATATATATATATATATACTTAAGCAATAAGTATTTGTGGTATATGACAAAGTGCCTTCGGAAAGTATTCAGACCCATTGACCTTTTCCACATTTTGTTACTTTACAGCCTTATTCAAAAATGTATTAAATTGTTTTTTTCCCTCATCAATCTACACACAATACCCCATAATGACAAAGCAATAACAGGTTTTTAGCAGTTTTTGCTAATTTATTAAAAATAAAAAAACAGAAATATTACATTTACATAAGTATTCAGACCCTTTACTCAGTACTTTGTTGAAGCACCTTCGGCAGCGATTACAGCCTCAAGTCTTCTTGGGTATGACGCTACAATCTTGGCACACCTGTATTTGGGGAGTTTCTCCCATTATTCTTTGCAGATCCTCTGCTGAACGGGTTCAAGTCCGGGCTCTGGCTGGACCACTCAAGGACATTCAGAGACTTGTCCCAAAGCCACTCCTGCGTTGTCTTGGCTGTGTGCTTAGGGTCGTTGTCCTGTTGGAAGGTGAACCGTCACCCCAGTCTGAGGTCCTGAGCGCTCTGGAACAGGTTTTCATCAAAGATCTCACTGTACTTTGCTCTGTTCATCTTTCCCTCGATCCTAACTAGTCTCCCAGTCCCTGCCACTAAAAAACATCCCCACAGAATGATGCTGCCACCACCATGCTTCACCTTAGGGATGATGCCAAGTTTCCTCCAGACAGATGCTTGGCACCTTTCCAACAAGTCCGTTTGTCAAATTTCTGCCCTGCTAGAGCTGCCCCGGCCAATTGTAAAGCGCTGTTATTGTGAATTGGAAACGTCTAGGAGCAACAACGGCTGTCCTCGGTTGCAGAACTCACTACTGAGTTCCAAACTGCCTCTGGAAGCAAAGTCAGCACAAGAACTGTTCGTTGGGAGCTTCATGAAATGGGTTTCCAAGGCCGAGTAGCCGCACACAAGCTTAAGATCACCATGCTCAATGCCAAGCGTCGGCTGGAGTGGTGTAAAGTTCGCCGCCATTGGACTCTGGAGCAGTGTAAACGCGTTCTCTGGAGTGATTAATCATGCTTCACCATCTGGCAGTCGATGGACGAATCTGGGTTTGGTGGATGCCAGGAAAACGCTACCTGCCCGAATGCATAGTGCCAATTGTAAAGTTTGGTGGAGGAGAAATTATGGTCTGGGGCTGTTTTTCATGGTTCGGTCTAGGCCCCTTAGTTTCAGTGAAGGGAACTCTTAACAGTACAGCATGCAATGACATTCTAGACGATTCTGTGCTTCTAACTTTGTGGCAACAGTTTGGGGAAGGCCCTTTCCGTTTCAGCATGACAATGCCCCCGTGGGATGAATTGGAATGCTGACTGCGAGCCAGGCCTAATCGCCCAACATTAGTGCCCTACTTCACTAATGCTCTTGTGGCTGAATGGAAGCAAGTCCCCGCAGCAATGTTCCAACAACTAGTGGAAAGCCTTCCCAGAAGAGTGGAGGCTGTTATAGCATATTAACGGACATGATTTTGGAATGAGATGTTCGACAGCAGGTGTCCACATACTTTTGGTCATGTAGTGTACCACGGCTAAGGGCTGTTCTCTGCATGACGCAACACGGAGTGCCTGGATACAGCCCGTGCACCACAAATCCCCAAAGTGCCTTATTGTTATTATAAACTGGTTACCAACTTAATTAGAACAGTAAAACCTTTTTTTTTTGTCATATCCGTGGTATACCACGGCTTTCAGCCAATCAGCATTCAGGGCTCGAACCACCCAGTTTATAATTTTATATAGAGTACAGAGTTTGTAATGTTGTTCCACCCAAATCCCATAAACAAGCGATCAAACACAATATTCGAATTGGTCATCGTATATAAGCGACAGTGTCTCCATACAGTAAATTACTTTGAAATGTGACATTCTTTGACCTGACCTCTAACTTCTGACCTTAATCTCTGCCCCCTGTAGTGGACCCCCACGGGGACGGTGTACGACTGATAGAGGAGAGCCCAACAGAGGCCCTGAAGGACCTGAAGGAACAGTTAGGCTACAGAGACTCCTCTTCGGCTCTCAGCAACCGCTTCCGCAGCTACATCAAGGCAAGGGCCTTCTCTCTCTCTCCCTCTCTCTCTAGCTCTCTCTCTCTCTCTCTCTCTCTCTCTCTCTCTCTCTCTCTCTCTCTCTCTCTCTCTCTCTCTCTCTCTCTCTCTCTCTCACTCACTCACTCACTCACTCACTCACTCACTCACTCACTCACTCACTCACTCACTCACTCACTCACTCACTCACTCACTCACTCACTCACTCACTCACTCACTCACTCACTCACTCACTCTGAAAGACTTGGTTTAAAGTGACTTAGGCGAGCAACGTGCTGAATTCACACATTTTGACATTTGGGGTTAACTATCCCTTTAATAACTGATTTTGGTCATATTTTTCTACCTGAGTCTCAGCCTCATCCATTATGAGCTACACTCTTAGAAAAAGGGTTCCAAAAGGGTTATTTGGCTGTCCCCATAGGATAACTGTTTTTGGTTCCATGTGGAACCCTCTGTGGTAAGGGTTCTACGTGGAACGCAAAAGAGTTCTACCTTGAACCAAAAAGGGTTCTTCAAAGGTTTCTCCTATGGGGACATCCGAAGAACCCTTTTAGGTTCTAGATAGCACCTTTTTTTCTAAGAGTGTAGCTGTCTAGGCTGACTCTGGAGCTGTTACTAAGGGAATAATTTAATGTGCACCCTATTATACACTACAGTATGACATCCATAAAGGCTGTCTGTATTGTGAAAGATTCATGAGGAAATGGCTGTGCTGTAAATAATGAAAGAGTTGGTGTTTTTAACAAAAGGAAAAGGGAGATTCCACACCAGGATAGCCCAGGATAACCCATTCTCCCTCTTTTATTCTCTGCCTGTCTATCAATTCAATTTAATTCAAAGGGCTTTATTGGCATGGGAAACATATGTTTACATTGCCAAATCAAGTGAAATAGATAATAAACAAAAGTGAAATAAACAATCAGAAATGAACAGTAAACATTACACTCACAAAAGTTCCAAAGGAATAGAGACATTTCAAATGTCATATTATGGCTATATACAGTGTTGTACTGATGTGCAAATAGTTAAAGTACAAAAGGGAAAGTAAATAAACATAAATATGGGTTGTATTTACAATGGTGTTTTTCACTGGTTGCCCTTTTCTTGTAGCAACAGGTCACAAATCTTGCTTCTGTGATGGCACAATGTGGTATTTCACCTAATACAGTAGATATGGGAGTTTATCAAAAAAAAAAATGTTTTCGAATTCTTTGTAATCTGAGGGAAAGATGTTTCTCTATGGTCATACATTTTGCAGGAGGTTAAGGAAGTGCAGCTCAGTTTCCATCTCATTTTGTGGGCAGTGTGCATATACTGTAGCCTGTCTTCTCTTGAGAGCCAGGTCTGCCTACAGTGGCGTCTCTCAATAGCAAGGCTAATTTCACTAAGTCTGTACATAGTCAAAGCGTTCCTTAATTTTGGGTCAGTCACAGTGGTCAGGTATTCTGTTTAGGGACAAATAGCATTCCAGTTTGCTCACTTTTTTGGGTGAATTCTTTCCAATGTGTCAAGTAATTATCTTTTTGTTTTCTCATGATTTGGTTGGGTCTAATTGTGTTTGTGAACAGAGCCCCAGGACCAGCTTGCTTAGGGGACTCTTCTCTAGGTTAAGCTCTCTGTAGGTGATGGCTTTGTTATGGAAGGGTTGATAATTGGCGGGTAGTCTGCTCTAATTCTGCTCTGCATGCATTATTTGGTGTTTTATGTTTTACACAGAGGATTTCTTTTACAGAATTCTGCATTCACAGTCTCAGTTTGGTATTTGTCCCATTTTGTGAATTTTTGGTTGGTGAGCGGACCCCAGACCTCACAACCGTAAAGGGCAATGGGTTCTATAACTGATTCAAGTATTTTTTGCCAGATCCTAATTGGGATGTCAAATTGTATATTCCTTTTCATGGCGTAGAAGGCCCTTCTAGCCTTATCTCTCAGATCGTTCACAGCTTTGTGGAAGTTACCTGTGGTGCTGATGTTTAGGTCTAGCTCTCCCTGTCTCTCTTTCTCTCTCCCCCTCTCCTTCCCTCCCCTGCTGTCCCATGTGTGTGTGACAGTGAAAGGCAGGGTGGTCTCATCTAAAACCCCATGTGGATTGTGTCAGCAGATCTTTGAGGGAGGGAGGGAGGGAGGGAGGGAGGGAGGGAGGGAGGGAGGGAGGCACACTGGCCTGCTTATACACTCTCATTCACTAGGAAAAATTTAAGTGAACCGCAGCCAATCGCTGGCTTGTTCTCTGGATCATGTGACTTGACTGCAGCTGGTGCTGATGTCGCGTGTGTGTCTCGGTGTGTGTGTGTAACTAGGTGTGTATGTGTGTGTTCTTGCTTGTGCAGGGACGGACGGCAGACTACGACGAGCCCCTCAGGATAGAGGAAGACACACACTGGGCCTCTGAGCAGACGTGAGTATCCCTCCATCCATCTGTCTCTCATCTTTCCTCCATCCAGTTCTTTCTCTTTTTCTCCTCCCTCTCTCTGTTCACTGTAGTGGGTGGGTCTCTGTGTGTCAGTCTGTTTCTGTCCCCTCTATCAGTCTCTCTCGCTCTCTCTGCTATAAGGTGTTTTTCCTCTTTATACTGTATGCTTCTATGGGCAGTACTCTTTGCCCATCTGTATTCAAGTTGGTTGATGTACACTGTCAGCTCTTTACTGTAAGCTAGAGTAGAAACGTCTTTGGTGGCTTTTGAGAAGCTGTGCTCCTCGTAAGTTGTTCTTGGCTCTTAGCTGATTATAATACTATTACACCTTTCTCACTTTAACTATGATACTGGCCTTATTTAATAATCATTGTTACCAGCATGTTCAGGATAATTTTCAAGGTGAAATTGGTCATTGCCATGATCATAATAATGATTGTTATCTTCATAAGCAGATCTCTATATGAAGTACCATTGGAACGTTGCATTGTAAACTTGAGTACCGTTATCCCTACTGAGTCAGAGGTTACATTTCTGACCTAAACATGTACATCCCCAAACCCAACAGATGGCTCATTATCATATTATGCAGAGAGAGGCAGTCAAAATCTCCCACACAGCCCAACACTAACACTAATATATTATCCACCACGCGTCATCTAACCATATTTCAGGTCAATGTTGTGAGGAATTGTGGGTGAAATGTCCCACTTGGCCATATCAGAATGTTGTCATTGTAGCTACCATGATGTCTTTGTGTATTTTTGCTGAGTCAGAGCCCACTCTTAGATGAAAGATAGAGACCCACACACTGTCGAACAGGAGAATGTGGCCCAAAAAGGGGCTTGGGATTTAGAAATATGCTCTTTAGTTAAACAAACCATCACCATACTATTTTCTTGCCACAGCAAAGCTATGTGTGTTCTGCTACATATCACACCATGTATTTTGTTTGTGCCTTTATCTATACCAGGGCAACATTAGGTTAGAGTTTAGATTTCTTTTAAATGCATGACGTATTCGAAAGCATGTTTTATTGATGAAACACAGCTCTGAATTGTAAACAATATGACTCACTTCCTGTTTCCTGTCCCGTAGGTCAAAGGTCACAGAAGGAACGCACATTGCCATGATCAACCAGCTGAAGGAGGCTGTGGAGCTACTACAAGACCCTAACAGGTGGGCTCCGTTATGAATCTGTTATAATACTGGTTAATTCTGGTTATAGCTGGTTATAATACTATTACACCTTTCTCACTTTAACTATGATACTGGCCTTATTTAATAATCATTGTTATCAGCATGTTCAGGATCATTTTCAAGGTGAAATTGGTCATTGCCATGATCATAATAATGATTGTTATCTTCATAAGCAGATCTCTATATGAAGTACCATTGGAATGTTGCATTGTAAACTTGAGTACCGTTATCCCTACTGAGTCAGAGTTTACATTTCTGACCTAAACATGTACATCCCCAAACCCAACAGATGGCTCATTATCATATTATGCAGAGAGAGGCAGTCAAAATCTCCCACACAGCCCAACACAAACACTAATATATTATCCACCATGCGTCATCTAACCATATTTCAGGTCAATGTTGTGAGGAATTGTGGGTGAAATGTCCCACTTGGCCATATCAGAATGTTGTCATTGTAGCTACCATGATGTATTTGTGTATTTTTGCTGAGTCAGAGCCCACTCATTGTCACACACACTGTACCACATGCTGCTCCCTCCTACTCTGCAACATGTATGGTAGCAGTAATAATGTATTTGGCTGTCTTCCCTGGTTCTGTGAACATATAGTTCAGTGCAGAGACTGGAATGACTCCAGGCCTGGCTCACTGGAGGTAAAAGACAGTCATTGGGCATTGAGCTGTGAAGCTGTGAGGATCTGTGTAGTTGTCTGACCCCCCTACTCTGTCTCTCTCTCTCTTTCTCTCTCACTCTTTCTACTCTCTCTGCTCTCAGAGTGAGTATGGAAACAGAGGACCTATCTGGAGTTCAGCTTTACCCTGTTGAGATGGTCATGGTGGAAGACTCTCTCAAGTAAGACTGTTTGTGTGTGTCTGTGTATGTGCGTTGCGTGCACACGTGCGTTATTTCTTACTCTCTCTCTGTCTCTCTCTCACTACAGTGGCCAAGACAGTGACGGCAGTGAAGGACAAACCACACCCAAGGTGAGACATCATTCCTATGAGAATCACGTATGTGGTTTTACTGCATAATGTACACACCTACAGTGCATTCGGAAAGTATTCACACCCCTTGACTTTTTCCACATTTTGTTACGTTACAGCCTTTTTTTTTATTTAGGGGGTAGATCAGCTTTAATATTGCAGATAGATTGTAACTTCCAACAATGTAATTGTCTGCATCACTTCCAATCCCCCATATGTTTCTTTTTCTTTTTTTTCTCTCGCATATATATATATATATATATATATATATATATCCTTAAAAAATCTATATATTTCCCTTTATTACTTTCTAACCACACTATCCCTTCCCTAATTGGAGTAAACTAGTGAACAACAATGCTTAGGCCTCTACTTCATGCGTATACATACTATATACATTTTATGGACACAGTCAATAATTATAATTTGTTTGTTTTTACTCCTGAACTTCCTCCGATCATTTTCATGATGTCCATCTGGTATGCTTCTATATGCCATATCTTTGTAACTGTGCTCTTTCACAAAAGCTCACAATATTTAACCTATATACTTATTATGGACACAGCATGTCTTACACTAGTTATCTTGTTGTTATTAGTTGTTGTTATTAGTCCCATCCTTCAGCTCCATTCAACACCTCCCATCTATCGCTTTACACCATCCATATTGGATTTCTATTTGCCATATATTTTTCAACTGTACTGTGATGTTTTACAAAAGTTCTGAACCTTTTTATTCTCATTGTTTCTACAGTTTGTGAATTGAAAATAAAAATTGTTTCTAAAAGTATTATTATATTATTGATCGATTGACTATGACTTTTCAGATCACCCAGTAGTGCTATCTGCAGGGTCAGCTCCATGCAAATATTGCAATCCTTCAGCCATTCCTGGACCTGTGTCCAGAAACAAGCTACAAATGGACAGTACCAAAGCAAATGATCTAATGATTCTGTCTCTTCACAGCCAAATCTGCAGAGCTGGGAAGATTGCATCCCCCATACAAATAACATTATATTGGTAGCAAGAATTTTATATAATAATTTAAATTGAACAATTCTAAGTTTTGAATCCGGCGTCGTTTTGCGTATCAGTTCATAAACACTATGCCATGGAATCGGTATGTAAAAAATCTCTTCCCAACTATTTTGCAATCTATATGGGACGGCTGTCAATCTTTTGATCCTTAAATGAAACTGGTAAACTTTTTTATTTATCACAATTTTCTTTAACCAATTATGTTCTTTAATGCAAGGCCGACAGACAAGTTCCTTACGTTACAGCCTTATTCTGAAATGGATTAGATAGTTTTCCCCCTCATCAATCTACACACAATACCCCCTTAATGACAAAACAAAAACAGGTTTTTAGAAATTTTAGCAAATTTATTAAAAATAAATAACGTAAATATCACATTTACATAAGTATTCAGACCCTTTACTCAGTACTTTGTTTAAGCACCTTTGGCAGCGATTACAGCCTCAAGTCTTCTTGGGTATGACGCTACAAGCTTGGCACACCTGTATTTGGGGAGCTTCTCCCATTGTTCTCTGCAGACCCTCTCAAACTCTGTCGGGTTGGATGGGGAGCGTTGCTGCACAGCTATTTTCAGGTCTCTCCAGAGATGTTCGATCGGGTTCAAGTCCTGGCTCTGGCTGGGCCACTCAAGGACATTCAGAGACTTGTCCTGAAGCCACTCCTGTGTTGTCTTGGCTGTGTGCTTAGGGTCGTTGTCCTGTTGGAAGGTGAACCTTCACCCCAGTCTGAGTGCTCTGGAGCAGGTTTTCATCAAGGATCTCTCTGTACTTTGCTCTGTTCATCTTTCCCTCGATCCTGACTAGTCTCTCAGTCCCTGCCGCTTAAAAACATCCCCCACAGCATGATGCTGCCACCACCATGTTCCAAACTTCTTCCATTTAAGAATGATGGAGCCCACTGTGTTCTTGGGGACCTTCAATGCTGCAGACATTTTTCGGTACCCTTCCCCAGATCTGTGCCTCGACACAATCCTCTCTTGGAGCTCTACGGACAATTCCTTTCACCTCATGGCTTGGTTTTTTCTCTGACATGCACTGTCAACTGTGTGACCTTATATAGACAGGTGTGTGCCTTTTCAAAATCATGTCCAATCAATTGAATTTACCACAGGTGGACTCCAATCAAGTTGTAGAAACATCTCAAGGATAATGAATGGAAACAGATTCACCTGAGTTCAATTTCGAGTCTAATAGCAAAGGGTCTGAATACTTATGTAAATAAGGTATTTCTGTTTGTTTTTTTGTTTTTATTTGCAATCATTTCAAAAAAATCTGTTTTCGCTTTGTCATTATGGGGTATTGTGTGTAGATTGATGAGGATAAAAAAAAAAAAAAACATTTTAGAATAAGGCTGTAACATAACAAAATGTGGAAAAAGTCCAGGGGTCTGAATACTTCATGAATGCACTGTACGAGCACCCTTTGAGCACCTATACTGCATGACCTCTGACTATGACCATTGTGTGAGTATGTGCACCATCTGTATGTGCAGTTAAAGGGTGTGTGTGATGGTGTCAAACTAAAATATATCAGCATCTGTGTTACAGACTAAGACCCCTCTCCTGAGTTGGTGTGTGTTTAGTCTCCCTCCCTGAGCAAGCAGCCCTGCACTTCCTATTCCTCTGATGTCATTTCCTGTGTTCTGTAATATAGCTCTGCTGCTCGTTGGTAGTTGAATATTGTTAAGATGACTTGTTTGTAGTATAACTTATTTGAGTTGTGGTGAATGTTGTTTTGGAGCCGTATTAGAGTGTAAGCTTGTCTCCTTTGTAGAGTGTAATGATTTCTGGAAGTAAAGCTTGAATTGGTGTGGTAGATGTACAAATAAGTTCCACTGGTTGGTATGTTCTATCTAGTGGGACACTCCCGATGGAGGCTTTGAGTTCCAGAAGAAACGAGAGTTGATTCTAGAGAGGGCCAGGCTGGAGGCCCAGCTTGCATGCCAACAATATGAGAGACATATGTCCAACCAGGTAACCCTAGTAACAAGCCATGGGTGGCCACGCCCCCTCAGGCTTACCAGCCAATCCCTGCCTCCGACTTACCTCATCTAGTGTCAGTGTGTTTGTGTGTGTGTTTATGTGTGTGGTCACTTCATGCTCTTAACCACTGGTCCCAAGTCAGTTTTTGTGTAAAGTGTTACATAGTTCCGAAGAGGGCTACAGTAGGGGTAGCTCATCCTAGATACAGTGGGGAGAACAAGTATTTGATACACTGCTGATTTTGCAGGTTTTCCTACTTACAAAGCATGTAGAGGTCTGTCATTTTTATCATAGGTACACTTCAACTGTGAGAGACGGAATCTAAAACAAAAATCCAAAAAATCACATTGTATGATTTTTAAGTAATTCATTTGCATTTTATTGCATGACATAAGTATTTGATACATCAGAAAAGCAGAACTTAATATTTGGTACAGAAACCTTTGTTTGCAATTACAGAGATCATACGTTTCCTGTAGGTCTTGACCAGGTTTGCACACACTGCAGCAGGGATTTTGGCCCACTCCTCCATACAGACCTTCTCCAGATCCTTCAGGTTTCGGGGCTGTCGCTGGGCAATACGGACTTTCAGCTCCCTCCAAAGATTTTCTATTGGGTTCAGGTCTGGAGACTGGCTAGGCCACTCCAGGACCTTGAGATGCTTCTTACGGAGCCACTCCTTAGTTGCCCTGGCTGTGTGTTTCGGGTCGTTGTCATGCTGGAAGACCCAGCCACGACCCATCTTCAATGCTCTTACTGAGGGAAGGAGGTTGTTGGCCAAGATCTTGCGATACATGGCCCCATCCATCCTCCCCTCAATACGGTGCAGTCGTCCTGTCCCCTTTGCAGAAAAGCATCCCCAAAGAATGATGCTTCACGGTTGGGATGGTGTTCTTGGGGTTGTACTCATCCTTCTTCTTCCTCCAAACACGGCGAGTGGAGTTTAGACCAAAAAGCTCTATTTTTGTCTCATCAGACCACATGACCTTCTCCCATTCCTCCTCTGGATCATCCAGATGGTCATTGGCAAACTTCAGACGGGCCTGGACATGCGCTGGCTTGAGCAGGGGGACCTTGCGTGCGCTGCAGGATTTTAATCCATGACGGCATAGTGTGTTACTAATGGTTTTCTTTGAGACTGTGGTCCCAGCTCTCTTCAGGTCATTGACCAGGTCCTGCCGTGTAGTTCTGGGCTTATCCCTCACCTTCCTCATGATCATTGATGCCCCACGAGGTGAGATCTTGCATGGAGCCCCAGACCGAGGGTGATTGACCGTCATCCATTTTCTAATAATTGCGCCAACAGTTGTTGCCTTCTCACCAAGCTGCTTGCCTATTGTCCTGTAGCCCATCCCAGCCTTGTGCAGGTCTACAATTTTATCCCTGATGTCCTTACACAGCTCTCTGGTCTTGGCCATTGTGGAGAGGTTGGAGTCTGTTTGATTGAGTGTGTGGACAGGTGTCTTTTATACAGGTAACGAGTTCAAACAGGTGCAGTTAATACAGGTAATGAACAGTTAATACATGTAATGAGTGGAGAACAGGAGGGCTTCTTAAAGAAAAACTAACAGGTCTGTGAGAGCCGGAATTCTTACTGGTTGGTAGGTGATCAAATACTTATGTCATGCAATAAAATGCAAATTAATTACTTAAAAATCATACAATGTGATTTTCTGGATTTTTGTTTTAGATTCCGTCTCTCACAGTTGAAGTGTACCTATGATAACAATTACAGACCTCTACATGCTTTGTAAGTAGGAAAACCTGCAAAATCGGCAGTGTATCAAATACTTGTTCTCCCCACTGTATGTGGTTAAGGGCATTAGAGGTTGAATCCTAACTCTGCAAAAACCTGCCATTGACTTCAATGCAAGATTGCGTGAACGTTTACTTGGATCTCAAGTTAGGATTCAGCACTATGCGACCAGTAGGTGTGTTTGCTGGTGTGACCTCTATCCTGTTACCTAGCTAGCCAACCCATTACTTTTTAGACCTGTGTGTCAGTCTGCTGTTTTGCATATCTGTAACTTTGATCTTACCTTTGTTTACGCTTCTAGAGGTACAGTAGATGAAGGGAATTATTTGAAGCAGGTGCTTGTGTGTAGTGTTGATGTTTTTGTTGTGTCTTTGTGAGATTTTGTTGTGTGTAGCATGTTGCTATAGTTTGCAGTATGTGAAGTTGACCAATAGTTTACAAACATGAGGATTTTACCCTGACCCAGTCTGGGTCAATACCATGGGAGCTGTTGCACAGATATGATTGGTCCTGAGCTTCAGAGCAAAACAGGGATTGGCTCACACACTTTATAGGCCTAACCAAATGCTTTTGAACTTAAACGTTGGTTTCATTTCTTTAACAAGCTCTAGCCAGAGGGTTGAAAACCCTGAAGTTGAAACACACCAGGACCAAGGAAGAAGGAACAACAGCATAGCACATAACAAGGAGAAGACATTAGCTGTGTTCTAATTCTATTCGCACAAACCGTACTATTTGTGACGTAAATTGAGTATGTAGTATGCTTATTGGTCATTGTATGGATATAGTTAGTATGCCAAAAGTTCCCGGATGTCGTACTACATTCGCCAAAATATGACTTATACATGCAGTGGACACTATTTCTGTGCTTTTAGGGCCCATAATGCAATTATTCAGAAAATGGGCGTGGCTTCACAACTTTTCAGATTTGAAGAAAATGGCTGAAAATATGCAGCTGAAGTCTGTCGAGAGCTGATACAAATTAATTGCTTTAACTAATAATAACAAATGTTAAGAAAATGTTGAGCAATGTAATAAAGTAATGACTTTTCAAATAAGTTACGTTACACGTTATGTTGGCTGACAATTTGTTAGCTACGCTAGCCTTACGAACCGCATAGCATATCATTACAGCAGTTGCTTGTACAGTGAGGGAAAAAAGTATTTGATCCCCTGCTGATTTTGTACGTTAGCCCACTGACAAAGACATGATCAGTCTATAATTTTAATGGTAGGTTTATTTGAACAGTGAGAGACAGAATAACAACAAAAGAATCCAGAAAAACGTATGTCAAAAATGTTATAAATGTATTTGCATTTTGATGAGGGAAATAAGTATTTGACCCCTCTGCAAAACATGACTTAGTACTTGGTGGCAAAACCCTTGTTGGCAATCACAGAGGTCAGACGTTTCTTGTAGTTGGCCACCAGGTTTGCACACATCTCAGGAGGGATTTTGTTCCACTCCTCTTTGCAGATCTTCTCCAAGTCATTAAGGTTTTGAGGTTGACGTTTGGCAACTCGAACCTTCAGCTCCCTCCACAGATTTTCTATGGGATTAAGGACTGGAGACTGGCTAGGCCACTCCAGGACCTTAATGTGCTTCTACTTGAGCCACTCCTTTGTTGCCTTGGCCGTGTGTTTTGGGTCATTGTCATGCTGGAATACCCATCCACGACCCATTTTCAATGCCCTGGCTGAGGGAAGGAGGTTCTCACCCAAGATTTGACGGTACATGGCCCCGTCCATCGTCCCTTTGATGCGGTGAAGTTGTCCTGTCCCCTTAGCAGAAAAATACCCCCAAAGCATAATGTTTCCACCTCCATGTTTGACGGTGGGGATGGTGTTCTTGGGGTCATAGGCAGCATTCCTCCTCCTCCAAACACGGCGAGTTGAGTTGATGCCAAAGAGCTCGATTTTGGTCTCATCTGACCACAACACTTTCACCCAGTTCTCCTCTGAATCATTCAGATGTTCATTGGCAAACTTCAGATGGCCCTGTATATGTGCTTTCTTGAGCAGGGGGACCTTGCGGGCGCTGCAGGATTGACAGTTATTTTGTGTTTCTTCCATTTGCGAATAATCGCACCATCTGTTGTCACCTTCTCACCAATCTGCTTGGCGATGGTCTTGTAGCCCATTCCAGCCTTGTGTAGGTCTACAATCGTGTCCCTGACATCCTTGGAGAGCGCTTTGGTCTTGGCCATGGTGGAGAGTTTGGAATCTGATTGATTGATTGCTTCTGTGGACAGGTGTCTTTTATACAGGTAACAAGCTGAGATTAGGAGCACTCCCTTTAAGAGTGTGCTCCTAATCTGAGCTCGTTACCTGTATAAAAGACACCTGGGAGCCAGAAATCTTTGTGGTCCTCTGTAACTCAGCTGGTAGAGCACGGCGCTTGTAACGCCAAGGTAGTGGGTACGATCCCCGGGACCACCCATACACAAAAAAATAAATAAATGTATGCACGCATGACTTTAAGTCGCTTTGGATAAAAGCGTCTGCTAAATGGCATATTATTATTATTATTATTATTATTATTATGATAAAATACTTATTTCCCTCATTAAAATGCAAATCAATTCATAACATTTCTGACATGCGTTTTTCTGGATTTTTTTGTTGTTATTCTGTCTCTCACTGTTCAAATAAATCTACCATTAAAATTATAGACTGATAATTTCTTTGTCAGTGGGCAAACGTACAAAATCAGCAGGGGATGAAATACTTTTTTCCCTCACTGTATGTACCTGTATGTTAGCTAGCTACCTAACATTAGTTGGATACTAATACATCGAACTTGCCAGTATATTAACTATATGCTATCTAACTAACTACCCAGTGTTTATTGACTTGATTATTCACGTAATTCTTAGATTAGCTAAGTGGTATAGTCGTTGTGCGTTCTCAATGGAGTCGTAAGATGTCTAGCTAGTAATTTGTTATGCTAACAAGCTAGAAAGAAGTTGCATAGCAACCACATCAACATCCGGTAGACAGGCGAAGGGCTAGTACACTCAACTGAAAGGATACAGTTTGTTTACAGGATACTAAAATGAACTTATAGTATATACTCATCAAGTTTGTAGTATACAGTATGTTAGTATGGGTATTCGAACACAGCTATTGTCTGGTGGTTCTTTCAAAATCTTCAACATTGCTCTAGCGTTGTCACACACACACACACACACACACACACACAGACAAGGCTATTGGGGACAGGGCACACATCCAACACTGACCACATGAAGAGAGCACTGTCACCACATAGCAACACCATGTCCAATACCAGCTACATGGCCATAGCAACAGTGACCTCAGCACAATCAAGCTAGAGGACAACTGGCCATACCAGTCAATCTGGGTGAGGGTCAGCGAGAAAGGGACAGAGTGAGTTATGATCTAGTTAAGCCAGCTCAGAGGTCATCTGTAGTGTTACATAGTCACAGTATAGGACGCCAAACACCAATCTAAATCCTGCACACACATGTTCATCATACACACATACACAGTGGACAAACAGAGGTCACACACATACACATTCAACACCAGCTGGCTTGTCCCCAATTCCCCCAGTAGACCTGGATAATGTGTGTGTTGTTTAAGTGTACTCTCAGGAGAAGAGGGTCCCTAACCTTTATGTGTGTACTCCCTTTGATTCTCTACCAGGGAGAAGACAGAGTTCCAGGCAGCGGTCCCACGTTTACCACCCCTCTCACCCCTCCCTTCGGGCTGAAGCACCGCTCGGGTGAGTGCCGTCTGGGCATGGCTCACTACCGGGGTTGGGTAGAGGCCTGGATGGGTGGGTGATGGCGGATACCCCTCTATAGTCTTCATAATCAATACAATACACACATCTCAGTCAGATAGGTGCACAATACCTCCGACTGTCTACACAGACTACAGTCCTTAATAGAGTCCATTCATGCGTCCATCCTTTCTCTCCAAAATGAAGACATGGACGTCCTCAATCCCCTCCGCTCTGCTTCTCCCCCAAACCCCAAATCCTCCCACACCCCAATCCAGCTTTTATAGGGTTATACCATTACCCCAAAGTAAGAAAGACCTGGGTTCAGTTCCTCCAATAGTCAAGAGTCAATCCCCCCCCAAAAGTCACAACTTCTAATGAGGCACATAATACCTCATAACACCCTCTGTCCCCAAAAGCAGCAGCAGTTGGGTCATGCTGTAGAGGCTACCAGCCCTGTCCTGACTAACATGCATTGCTCCCACAATGTTTCTGTAACGCTGTGTGAACATGGCCCAGAGAGAAAGTGATGTGTGTTTGCTGAGAATACGTGGGTGTGAGTACTCTGCAACCAATCCCAAAGAGTGGCTATGGAGGAAGCGGATACAAACACACATACAGTCTCTTCCTTCTTTGAGTTAACTAACTGATGGATTGGTTAGCTACATCCCATGGAACAGAGCAATCCTTTCCGAACACTCTATACCTGTCTGGTACTCCTCATGGTCAGATGGCTTTGGGTGCAGGTTCACTGAAATTACTCTAGCGTCTGATATTTGCTGCTTGTAGAAATAGAGCTAGCATCCATCCAGCTAGTTGCTACGTACAGTAGGTTACTACTGTAGTGTGTGAAATGTAGCTTTACCTGCTAACATTAACAGCATGTCATGAAATCTGTATTGTGAAATGGCACTAATATTGATTAATTTTTTTATCTTTGTTTTGTGTTGTTTTTTTTCTCTCGCATATCCTTTGTTTCTTCTTTTCCTCTTTCCTCTTCCTCTCCTTTACTCCCTTTCTATCTTTCTACCAACTGCTGCATGACCTCTCACACCAATTCTCACTCCAATCACATCCCTTTATCTAACCCAATCTGCCTTTGCATGCGATTATCAACTGCCGCTGCCTGTTTCGTTCCCTTGTCTTTTAAAATTCAAACCGATTTTTCTATAACCTTTTCTGGTGTCTCGTGTTTTGGGGGTGTGGTTTTGGAATGGACCTGTCTTGTTCTACTTGGCCCCTCCCCCCTGTGCCACGCCCCACCCTGCCCTTCACCCCTCCCCCTCTACCTCTAGCCCCTGCCTCACTGCCCTGCTCGCCCCCGCCCTGTCTCCGCCCCCCCCTCACACAGGCCTTGTCCGTCGATAAAGACACTCCCCCTAGACCAAGCGATGGAGGCATGCACAGCAGTGGTAGGTCACTCCTTCCGACTATTCGGCCAATCGGAGGCCTCGAAAATAGACAGCTCAACAGTCTCTCAGATGTTTGCAAATAATGTGCATTTGTGTGACTCACATTCCTCTCTCTCTCCCTCTTTCTCTCATTGTTTCCTTTTTTTATTTTCCACCTGTTTTTTCTCTGTGTCTCTTTCTATCTATCACTCTCTCTCTGTGATCTTTCTTCTCTAATCTGTCGTTCTAATCTATCTAATCTATCCCTCGTTCCAAGCCATGGGTGTGTGTGATGAAAGTGTGCACTGTACTTTTGCAGTCACATCTGTGCCTTGGACCACATGTTTGAGTTGTTTCCGATGACTCCACTCCCTGATTCTGTGTGTGTGTGTGTGTGTGTGTATGTGTGTGTATGTGTGTGTGTGTGTGTCTGTGTGTGTGTGTGTGTGTGTGTGTGTGTGTTAGGCTTGGGCGATACACCTTTTGTACCGTATACCGGGGTATTTCGAAATACCAATGATATGATTTTCAATACCGCTAAAACAGCAGCAGCTTGCAGGGGGCTGCGTGCTACACCACTACTTATAACTAACTAAAAGTTATTTATAACTATAAGAAATCTAAGATGTGTCAAATAAATTATATCCAGCTCAGGGCTCCAGCTATGCATTTGGTTTGCTAACTTACTAGGTAAGTTGCTAGATGTCAAGGTCAAGCTTCTTGGTTACAGCAGAGACATTCAATCCCATCCTGGATCAAATCCCTGTTGCCTAAATTGTTTTGTGCGTGCACATTTTTTAATTTATTGCGCCCCTTGTGTGCACTTCCGCTAATACCATATACCCGGTATGGTACAGAAACGGTATGATGGTATGAAAATCTAGATAACGCCCAACCCTAGTGTGTTTGTGTGGGAGCGGAACTCTGCCACTCATGTGGAGTGTGAGGCCCAGTAGATCAAATGAGAGCCTCCACACTTCACACTCCTCCTCTTCCTTCATCCCTTCATCTTTCCATCCCTTCATCTGTTCTCATGTTGGTGAGTGTGTTCTGGTCATCTATATTATAATAAGCTAAGCATTCTAAGCTGCAGGAGGGTCCTCCTACAATATTGGGATGATTTTCTTCATTTTAGGCTCAAAAGAAGAGCATTGTCCTCTTATATCCAGTAGGCCTCTTTATATTCCGCTGTGTTTTATATTTTTCCCTATTAACCCGGATCATAGCACTTGCTTTCTCTTTCAAATTCAATTTTGGCCTACCATGAACCCATGTTATCCATATATACCTATGTAAGAATGCTTTTAATTGACTATAGCTCAGCATTCAACACCATAGTACCCTCCAAGCTCATCATTAAGCTTGAGGCCCTGGGTTTGAACCCCGCCCTGTGCAACTGGGTCCTGGACTTCCTGACGGGCCGTTCCCAGGTAGTGAAGGTAGGAAACAACATCTCCACTTCGCTGATCCTCAACACTGGGGCCCCACAAGGGTGCGTGCTCAGCCCCCTCCTGTACTCCCTGTTCACGCATGACTGTGTGGCCAAGCACGCCTCCAACTCAATCATCAAGTTTGCAGACGACACAACAGTAGGCTTGATTACCAACAATGACGAGACAGCCTACAGGGAGGAGGTGAGGGTTCTGGGAGTGTGGTGCCAGGAAAATAACCTCTCACTCAACGTCAACAAAACAAAGGAGATTATCGTGGACTTCAGGAAACAGCAGAGGGTGCACCCCCCTATCCACATCGACAGGACCGCAGTGGAGAAGGTGGAAAGCTTCAAGTTCCTTGGCCTACACATCACTAACAAACTGAAATGGTCTACCCACGCAGACAGTGTGGTGAAGAAGGCAGAACAGAACCTCTTCAAACTCAGGAGGCTGAAGAAATTTGGCTTGGCACCTAAAAACCTCACAAACATTTACAAATGCACAATTGAAAGCATCCTGTCGGGCTGTATCACCGCCTGGTACGGCAACTGCACCGCCCGCAACCGCAGGACTCTCCAGAGGGTGGTGCGGTCTACCAAATGCATTACTGGGGGCAAACTACCCGCCCTCCAGGACACCTACAGCACCCGATGTCACAAGTAGGCCAAAAAGATCATCAAGGACATCAACCACCCCAGAGCCGCTGCCTGTTCACCCCACTATCATCCAGAAGGCGAGGTCAGTACAGGTGCATCAAAGCTGGGACTGAGAGAATGAAAAACAGCTTCTATCTCAAGGCCATCAGACTGTTAAATAGCCTTCCCTAGCACATTAGAGGCTGCTGCTGCCTATTGAAATCACTGGCCACTTTAAGAAATGGAAAACTAGCCACTTTAATATTGTTTACATATCTTGCATTACTCATCTCATATGTATATATTGTATTCTATAATATTCTACTGTATCTTAGTCCATGCCGCTCTGTGATTGCTTGTCCATATATGTATATATTCTTAATTCCATTCCTTACTTAGATTTGTGTATATGTTGTGAAATTGTTAGATATTACTTGTTAGATATTACTGCACTGTCGGAGCTAGAAGCACAAGCATTTTGCTACACCTGCAATAACATCTGCTAAACACGTGTATGTGACAACTAAAAATTGATTTGATTTACACTGTATATATAACAAAAACAGTACAGGAGGGCTCCAGATGTATTAAAGAAATAAGTTGTTTCATCTAACATGTCCAAGCAGGAATGCATCATACAAATATTTTGTTGTGCAATACCAGTGATTGGTATGAATTTGTTGCTATAACTTTACTGTCAAAATAGGGCTCCAGAATTGCAGATTTGCATACAAATTTTGCTTACATCTTTTGAGTACAAATAGGCTATCACATAGGCTAATTCACTTGTGGTTAAATCACTGAGGAAGGGGAAACTCGAAACCAAAGAACAACAAAACCACAACTGTAGCTACTACATTTTGAAATGTTGCGGCAAATTTTTCTTTTTTTTATCTTCCTCCCCCCTCTGCTTTAATGCAAGAATCAGCATGCTACTGTTTGGCACGGTTACTATTACATTTACATTTACGTCATTTAGCAGACGCTCTTATCCAGAGCGACTTACAAATTGATGGTATTGCATCATGTCAATGCCATTATGATGTAATTTTGCTCCCAAGTCAAAGCCTATAAAAGCACAGCTACTCAGTGGGTATAACAATAGTCATGTCCTGACGCAGACGATACACTTCTCGCCCAGTCCACAGGAAGCATAAAGCCACTCGGACCATGAGGCGCAAGAGGAGAGTTTGCTCCCTGTTAAGTGTTCTTTGGGCTGCAAAGCTCACTGGCAAAAATGTATTCTAAATAAAAATGAGGGCTTTTAACTAACTTTGAAGACTTTCTTTTTTTTAATTAGATGGTTATTTGTTTATTTTCCAGGTTTTTGTGTTTGAAATGGCACCTTTACTACAGGAGATGAAGCTGTCATAAAGCATTTGATGGAAGCGTTTGTAGACCAATTTTGAATCTGTAGAATTAGGCCTACATTTCTCATAATGCTCATTGACTGGACATGGCAATTATACGTCACAATAGTAATATACATTTTGCAACATGCAGCAATCCACAGTACAGTATCAACTGCGCTGCTTCGCTTATGGTGGACCCGTGCTTAAAATCTTCAACAGCATCTCACGATAACCCACTGCCCTATTTTCCACAACTCTTTAACTAACCCTCAAATCCTTTCAAATAATGCTGTCAAATAAAGCAAGTTACAGCATATAATGAGTAAAATAAGCACTAGGCCTAAAACATATGCAACAAATGTGAGCCGGTAGACACACTAGAGAGGTGGAAATTACACTTCCAAGCTTAGATGTGATTGCATCCGTGTGAGCTACAAATTCTAGCTGGTCACTTCACTCAAAACGTTATATTTTTGGGGCAGCTAAAACCATGATTCGGTCCAACAGTAGCATCCTGATTCCTGCATTAAAGTGCTCGGAATAGACTAGATGGAGAGAAGGGGGAAGGAAGATAAAAAATTGAACTTCTTTTGCGCAACATTTCAAAATGCAGTAGGCTACAGTTGTGGTTTTGTTGTTCTTTTTGTTTCGAGTTTCCCCTTCCTCAGTGATTAGCCCCAAGTGAATTAGCCTATGTGATAGCCTATTTGTATGCAAATCTGCAATTCTGGAGCCCTATTTTGACAGTAAAGTTATAGCAACAAATTCATGCCAATCACTGGTTTAGGTATTGCACAACAAAATATCTTTATGATGCATTCCTGCTTGGACATGTTAGATTAAACAACTTATTTCTTGAATAAATCTAATCTAAGTCTGGAGCCCTATTGTACTGTTTTTGTTATATATATATATATATATATATATATATATACAGTGGGGAGAACAAGTATTTGATACACTGCCGATTTTGCAGGTTTTCCTACTTACAAAGCATGTAGAGGTCTGTAATTTTTATCATAGGTACACTTCAACTGTGAGAGACGGAATCTAAAACAAAAATCCAGAAAATCACATTGAATGATTTTAAAGTAATTAATTTGCATTTTATTGCATGACATAAGTATTTGATCACCTACCAACCATTAAGAATTCCGGCTCTCACAGACCTGTTAGTTTTTCTTTAAGAAGCCCTCCTGTTCTCCACCTGTATTAACTGCACCTGTTTGAACTCGTTACCTGTATAAAAGACACCTGTCCACACACTCAATCAAACAGACTCCAACCTCTCCACAATGGCCAAGACCAGAGAGCTGTGTAAGGACATCAGGGATACAATTGTAGACCTGCACAAGGCTGGGATGGGCTATAGGACAATAGGCAAGCAGCTTGGTGAGAAGGCAACAACTGTTGGTGCAATTATTAGAAAATGGATGACGGTCAATCACCCTCGGTCTGGGGCTCCATGCAAGATCTCACCTCGTGGGGCATCAATGATCATGAGGAAGGTGAGGGATCAGCCCAGAACTACACGGCAGGAGCTGGTCAATGACCTGAAGAGAGCTGGGACCACAGTCTCAAGGAAAACCATTAGTAACACACTACGCCGTCATGGATTAAAATCCTGCAGCGCATGCAAGTTCCCCTGCTCAAGCCAGCGCATGTCCAGGCCCGTCTGAAGTTTGCCAATGACCATCTGGATGATCCAGAGGAGGAATGGGAGAAGGTCATGTGGTCTGATGAGACAAAAATAGAGCTTTTTGGTCTAAACTCCACTCGCCGTATTTGGAGGAAGAAGAAGGATGAGTACAACCCCAAGAACACCATCCCAACCGTGAAGCATGGAGGTGGAAACATCATTCTTTGGGGATGCTTTTCTGCAAAGGGGACAGGACGACTGCACCGTATTGAGGGGAGGATGGATGGGGCCATGTATCGCGAGATCTTGGCCAACAACCTCCTTCCCTCAGTAAGAGCATTGAAGATGGGTCGTGGCTGGGTCTTCCAGCATGACAACGACCCGAAACACACAGCCAGGGCAACTAAGTAGTGGCTCCGTAAGAAACATCTCAAGGTCCTGGAGTGACCTAGCCAGTCTCCAGACCTGAACCCAATAGAAAATCTTTGGAGGGAGCTGAAAGTCCGTATTGCCCAGCGACAGCCCCGAAACCTGAAGGATCTGGAGAAGGTCTGTATGGAGGAGTGGGCCAAAATCCCTGCTGCAGTGTGTGCAAACCTGGTCAAGACCTACAGGAAACGTATGATCTCTGTAATTGCAAACAAAGGTTTCTGTACCAAATATTAAGTTCTGCTTTTCTGATGTATCAAATACTTATGTCATGCAATAAAATGCAAATTCATTACTTAAAAATCATACAATGTGATTTTCTGGATTTTGATAAAAAATTACAGACCTCTACATGCTTTGTAAGTAGGAAAACCTGCAAAATCGGCAGTGTATCAAATACTTGTTCTCCCCACTGTATATATACAGTGGGGAAAAAAAGTATTTAGTCAGCCACCAATTGTGCAAGTTCTCCCATTTAAAAAGATGAGAGAGGCCTGTAATTTTCATCATAGGTACACGTCAACTATGACAGACAAAATGAGAAAAGAAAATCCAGAAAATCACATTGTAGGATTTTTAATGAATTTATTTGCAAATTATGGTGGAAAATAAGTATTTGGTCAATAACAAAAGTTTCTCAATACTTTGTTATATACCCATTGTTGGCAATGACACAGGTCAAACGTTTTCTGTAAGTCTTCACAAGGTTTTCACACACTGTTGCTGGTATTTTGGCCCATTCCTCCATGCAGATCTCCTCTAGAGCAGTGATGTTTTGGGGCTGTCGCTGGGCAACACGGACTTTCAACTCCCTCCAAAGATTTTCTATGGGGTTGAGATCTGGAGACTCCAGGACCTTGAAATGCTTCTTACGAAGCCACTCCTTCGTTGCCCGGGCGGTGTGTTTGGGATCATTGTCATGCTGAAAGACCCAGCCACGTTTCATCTTCAATGCCCTTGCTGATGGAAGGAGGTTTTCACTCAAAATCTCACGATACATGGCCCCATTCATTCTTTCCTTTACACGGATCAGTCGTCCTGGTCCCTTTGCAGAAAAACAGCCCCAAAGTATGATGTTTTCACTCCCATGCTTCACAGTAGGTATGGTGTTCTTTGGATGCAACTCAGCATTATTTGTCCTCCAAACACGACGAGTTGAGTTTTTACCAAAAAGTTATATTTTGGTTTCATCTGACCATATGACATTCTCCCAATCCTCTTCTGGATGCACTCTAGCAAACTTCAGACGGGCCTGGACATGTACTGGCTTAAGCAGGGGGACACGTCTAGCACTGCAGCATTTGAGTCCCTGGCGGCGTAGTGTGTTACTGATGGTAGGCTTTGTTACTTTGGTCCCAGCTCTCTGCAGGTCATTCACTAGGTCCCCCCGTGTGGTTCTGGGATTTTTGCTCACCGTTCTTGTGATCATTTTGACCCCACGGGGTGAGATCTTGCGTGGAGCCCCAGATCGAGGGAGATTATCAGTGGTCTTGTATGTCTTCCATTTCCTAATAATTGCTCCCACAGTTGATTTCTTCAAACCAAGCTGCTTACCTATTGCAGATTCAGTCTTCCCAGCCTGGTGCAGGTCTACAATTTTGTTTCTGGTGTCCTTTGACAGCTCTTTGGTCTTGGCCATAGTGGAGTTTGGAGTGTGACTGTTTGAGGTTGTGGACAGGTGTCTTTTATACTGATAACAAGTTCAAACAGGTGCCATTAATACAGGTAACGAGTGGAGGACAGAGGAGCCTCTTAAAGAAGAAGTTACAGGTCTGTGAGAGCCAGAAATCTTGCTTGTTTGTAGGTGACCAAATACTTATTTTCCACCATAATTTGCAAATAAATTCATTAAAAATCCTACAATGTGATTTTCTGGATTTTCTTTTCTCAATTTGTCTGTCATAGTTGACGTGTACCTATGATGAAAATTACAGGCCTCTCTCATCTTTTTAAGTGGGAGAACTTGCACAATTGGTGGCTGACTAAATACTTTTTTTCCCCACTGTATATATATATATATATATATATATATATATATATATATATATATATATATAACATGGGTTCATGGTAGGCCAACATTGAATTTGAAAGATAAAGCAACTGCCATGATCCCACAGGAAATAGCCCTATGGGAGTTTTTTTAATTCTCTAGAGTTGAGAAAAATCACATATAGCCACAGACCAAAAAGCAGAACAGTTAAACACATTTTTGATTTGAAGGAGGGGGAATTGCTAGTTACATAATATATCATATATGCCTTTTAGCAGACGCTTTTATCCAGCGACTTAGTCATGCGCACATACATTTTAAGTATGGGTGGCCCCGGGAATCTAACCCACAAGCCTGGCGCCATGCTGTACCAACTGAGCCATACAGGACCACGTCATGGTGGTGTGTGTGTGTTATGGTGGTGGTGGTGGCAACGTTAAACCGTGTGTGTGTACGTCACTGGATCAATGTGGTTGAAGACATTGGAAGGGGGTCTGCTATACAGAAGCTAGCTCCAAGCCCACCCAACAACACTAACACACACATCCACATACTGTAAACACACATACTCTCCAATACACATACACATTTATACACATGGATTTGTGTGTTTCTGTGTGTACGTGTGTGTCTGTCTGTGTCTGGGTACAGGATGTTGTTTTAAAACATTCTGTCTGACAGAGAGAATGTGTTCATTCCTTCTGTAGTCATTAGAACAGCATGTGTCTCAGTATGTTCACTCCCAGTACAACCACAGTCCAGATCAAGCAACACACATAGACACCCTCCATTAAGTCCCCTCTGATACAGGCTCTGCCTGAAAACTCATTAAACACAGACACAGGATATTTCATGCCAGGGTTGATATGGATGGGAAAGCAGGCTGGGTACTGGGTTCATACACACTCACTCACACACTCACACAGCTTCTATCCCCAAGCCATAATACTACTAAATAGTTAACCAATAGCTAATCGGACTATCTGCATTGACCCTTTTTGCACTAACTCTTTTGACTCATCACATACACTGCTGTTACTGTTTATTATCTATCCTGTTGCCTAGTCACTTTATTCCTACATATATGTACATATCTACCTTGTACCCCTGCACATCGACTCGGTACTGGCACTCCAGGTATACTGTATAGCCAAGTTATCGTTACTCATAGTGTATTTATTCCTTGTGTTATTTTTTATTATTTCTCTTTTCTCTCTGCATTGTTGGGAAGGGCCCGTAAGCATTTCACTGTTAGTCTACACCTGTTGTTTACGAAGCATGTGACAAATACAATTTGATTTGATTTGTTTTGACACACGGCTTCGTACTGGTCTATCTTCTGTTTCTCTCCTCCGGCTTCCCTTCTATAGCTCAGGGTATTTATGGTTTTATATTTTAACTGTTAGATAATGGTCTCACTGGGGATATCCCACTTCCATCAGGAGGGAAACAGAAGCTGCCAGCAGCCATTTCCCCCCCCCAGGGCAACTCATGTTACAGGATTGTTCAACATGTTCTATGGGTGCGTTTTTATGACATCAGCATGGAGTCAAAGTCAACATGAGCTTTTTATTACTCTCCTGTAGCTAATGATAACAATTTTATTTATATAGCACTTTTGATTTACTACCATTTCAAGGGTTTTACATTACATGTGTAAGAGTCAAACATCAATGGCAGGGTAAAAGGCCAATAGGTATTATAATAACATAGACATGCAGAAAGAATGACCCAAAGAAAGAAAATACAAATGTTCAAAGGAGCAGTAATGTTGAAAAGGAATGTTGGACAATCTGTCATATGGAATATCCTAGTAGTGAGAACAGTGTTGATAGCTGCATATTTGTTTTCAAATAAAGAGCCAATCATAGCCATGCATCAATAAATGGGTCAGGCCTCAGGGAGGTGACATCACCAGTAACCAATATGAGTTGAGATCACGAGTGTCTGACCGCATTAACAGCCAATCAGGTCCCAGAACCCGAGGTAAGGGCACCATTCCAAATCTAAGTGTGTCTAGGGTCACACCAGCAGTAGTTGTTGGTAACACGGTTAGCCTGTTTGTGTGTGGATGCCTGAGGGCAGAACTACGAAGCAGAATGACTGTACTGATACTGATGACTGTGTGGTGTAGTAGCTGTTATTGACCTTTGACCTCGTAAACAACACCAGCTGCAGAGAGATTTTACTCCTCTGTTGGGTGATGTCACACAGTAGCAGCCTTGACTGACTAGAGAGGAACCAGGATTGGAAACTTACTCTGTGATACAGGACTTCCTTCTGGGGTAGAACGCCACTGGGTGGCCATTAGACAGCGTTAAACTGGGTTTGTTGTTGAAAGGAAGACACACAGAGCTCTCTCTCTCTCTCTCTCTCTCTCATCTCTCTCTCTCTCTCTCTCTCTCTCTCTCTCTCTCTCTCTCTCTCTCTCTCTCTCTCTCTCTCTCTCTCTCTCTCTCTCTCTCTCTCTCTCTCTCTCTCTCTCTCTCTCTCTCTCTCTCTCTCTCTCTCTCTCTCTCTCTCTCTCTCTCTCTCTCTCTCTCTCTCTCTCTCTCTCTCTCTCTCTCTCTCTCT
>NW_028163384.1:7500-12500 GCF_964263955.1 Coregonus lavaretus
GCGCCCCCCTGTGGATGGATCTTGGTGGGGGTGCTTGGACCCCTTCTTGGGGTCTCCTCCAAGCCAGCCATGCCGACCATGGGCACCCAAAACCCCCATGTGTGAGTGAACAGCCTCCCCAGTGTACCCATAGTGAAATCAGGCTTAAAGTGACCTGTGGCGCCCCCCTGTGGATGGATCTTGGTGGGGGTGCTTGGACCCCTTCTTGGGGTCTCCTCCAAGCCAGCCATGCCGACCATGGGCACCCAAAACCCCCATGTGTGAGTGAACAGCCTCCCCAGTGTACCCATAGTGAAATCAGGCTTAAAGTGACCTGTGGCGCCCCCCTGTGGATGGATCTTGGTGGGGGTGCTTGGACCCCTTCTTGGGGTCTCCTCCAAGCCAGCCATGCCGACCATGGGCACCCAAAACCCCCATGTGTGAGTGAACAGCCTCCCCAGTGTACCCATAGTGAAATCAGGCTTAAAGTGACCTGTGGCGCCCCCCTGTGGATGGATCTTGGTGGGGGTGCTTGGACCCCTTCTTGGGGTCTCCTCCAAGCCAGCCATGCCGACCATGGGCACCCAAAACCCCCATGTGTGAGTGAACAGCCTCCCCAGTGTACCCATAGTGAAATCAGGCTTAAAGTGACCTGTGGCGCCCCCCTGTGGATGGATCTTGGTGGGGGTGCTTGGACCCCTTCTTGGGGTCTCCTCCAAGCCAGCCATGCCGACCATGGGCACCCAAAACCCCCATGTGTGAGTGAACAGCCTCCCCAGTGTACCCATAGTGAAATCCGGCCTAAAGTGACCTGTGGCGCCCCCCTGTGGATGGATTCGGCTGTGGGTGCTTGGACCCCTTCTTGGGGTCTCCCCCAAGCTGGCCATGCCGACCATGGGCACCCAAAACCCCCATGTGTGAGTGAACAGCCTCCCCTGGGTCCCCATAGTGAAATCCGGCCTAAAGTGACCTGTGGCGCCCCCCTGTGGATGGATTCGGCTGTGGGTGCTTGGACCCCTTCTTGGGGTCTCCCCCAAGCTGGCCATGCCGACCATGGGCACCCAAAACCCCCATGTGTGAGTGAACAGCCTCCCCTGGGTCCCCATAGTGAAATCCGGCCTAAAGTGACCTGTGGCGCCCCCCTGTGGATGGATCTGGATGGGGGTGCTTGGACCCCTTCTTGGGGTCTCCTCCAAGCCAGCCATGCCGACCATGGGCACCCAAAACCCCCATGTGTGAGTGAACAGCCTCCCCTGGGTCCCCATAGTGAAATCAGGCTTAAAATGACATGTGGCGCCCCCCTGTGGATGGATCCGGCTGTGGGGTCTTGTACCCCCTCTTGGGGTCACCCCCAAGCCGGCCATGGGCACCCAAAACCCCCATGTGTGAGTGAACAGCCTCCCCTGTGTCCCCATAGTGAAATCAGGCCTAAAGTGACATGTGGCGCCCCCCTGTGGATGGATCCGGGTGGGGGTGCTTGGACCCCCTCTTGGGGTCTCCCCCAAGCCATGGGCAGCCAAATCCCCCATTTGTGAGTTAAGATCATCCCCTGGTTCCCCTAGTGAAATCAGGCCTAAAATGACCTCTGTGGCGCCCCCCTGTGGATGGATCCGGCTGTGGGGTCTTGGACCCCCTCTTGGGGTCACCCCCAAGCCAGCCATGGGCACCCAAAACCCCCATTTGTGAGTTAAGATCATCCCCTGGTTCCCCTAGTGAAATCAGGCTTAAAATGACATGTGGCGCCCCCCTGTGGATGGATCCGGGTGTGGGGTCTTGGACCCCCTCTTGGGGTCACCCCCAAGCCGGCCAAGGGCACCCAAAACCCCCATGTGTGAGGTAAGAGCCTCCCCTGGTTCTCCTAGTGTCCGCCGGCGGTTTACCATATGGGGGTGTCTGACCACCACCCCAATCCGAGAAAAGTGCATCAAAATCGGCCTCCGTGAGCCAGGAGTCGGTCCCTGGTTCTCATAGTGTCAACCGGATGATTTCCATATGGGGGTGTCTGACCACCAACCCAATCCGAGAAAAGTGCATCAAAATCGGCCTTCCGGGAGCCAGGAGTCGGTCCCTGGTTCTCATAGTGTCAACCGGATGGTTTCCATATGGGGGTGTCTGACCACCAACCCAATCCGAGAAAAGTGCATCAAAATCGGCCTTCCGGGAGCCAGGAGTCGGTCCCTGGTTCTCATAGTGTCAACCGGATGATTTCCATATGGGGGTGTCTGACCACCAACCCAATCCGAGAAAAGTGCATCAAAATCGGCCTTCCGGGAGCCAGGAGTCGGTCCCTGGTTCTCCTAATGTCAACCGGATGGTTTCCATATGGGGGTGTCTGACCACCAACCCAATCCGAGAAAAGTGCATCAAAATCGGCCTTCCGGGAGCCAGGAGTCGGTCCCTGGTTCTCATAGTGTCAACCGGATGATTTCCATATGGGGGTGTCTGACCACCAACCCAATCCGAGAAAAGTGCATCAAAATCGGCCTCCGTGAGCCAGGAGTCGGTCCCTGGTTCTCATAGTGTCAACCGGATGATTTCCATATGGGGGTGTCTGACCACCAACCCAATCCGAGAAAAGTGCATCAAAATCGGCCTTCCGGGAGCCAGGAGTCGGTCCCTGGTTCTCCTAATGTCAACCGGATGATTTCCATATGGGGGTGTCTGACCACCAACCCAATCCGAGAAAAGTGCATCAAAATCGGCCTTCCGGGAGCCAGGAGTCGGTCCCTGGTTCTCATAGTGTCAACCGGATGATTTCCATATGGGGGTGTCTGACCACCAACCCAATCCGAGAAAAGTGCATCAAAATCGGCCTCCGTGAGCCAGGAGTCGGTCCCTGGTTCTCATAGTGTCAACCGGATGATTTCCATATGGGGGTGTCTGACCACCACCCCAATCCGAGAAAAGTGCATCAAAATCGGCCTTCCGGGAGCCAGGAGTCGGTCCCTGGTTCTCCTAATGTCAACCGGATGATTTCCATATGGGGGTGTCTGACCACCAACCCAATCCGAGAAAAGTGCATCAAAATCGGCCTTCCGGGAGCCAGGAGTCGGTCCCTGGTTCTCATAGTGTCAACCGGATGGTTTCCATATGGGGGTGTCTGACCACCAACCCAATCCGAGAAAAGTGCATCAAAATCGGCCTTCCGGGAGCCAGGAGTCGGTCCCTGGTTCTCATAGTGTCAACCGGATGGTTTCCATATGGGGGTGTCTGACCACCAACCCAATCCGAGAAAAGTGCATCAAAATCGGCCTTCCGGGAGCCAGGAGTCGGTCCCTGGTTCTCATAGTGTCAACCGGATGGTTTCCATATGGGGGTGTCTGACCACCAACCCAATCCGAGAAAAGTGCATCAAAATCGGCCTTCCGTGAGGCAGGAGTCGGCCCCTGGTTCTCCTGTTGTCAACCGGATGATTTCCATATGGGGGTGTCTGACCACCACCCCAATCCGAAAAAAGTGCATCAAATCGGCCTTCCGTGAGCCAGGAGTCGGTCCCTGGTTCTCCTGGTGTCCGCCGGCGGACAACCATGTTGGGGTGTCTGACCACCAACCCAATCCGAGAAAAGTGCATCAAAATCGGCCTTCCGTGAGGCAGGAGTCGGCCCCTGGTTCTCCTGTTGTCAACCGGATGATTTCCATATGGGGGTGTCTGACCACCACCCCAATCCGAAAAAAGTGCATCAAATCGGCCTTCCGTGAGCCAGGAGTCGGTCCCTGGTTCTCCTGGTGTCCGCCGGCGGACAACCATGTTGGGGTGTCTGACCACCAACCCAATCCGAGAAAAGTGCATCAAAATCGGCCTTCCGTGAGGCAGGAGTCGGTCCCTGGTTCTCCTGTTGTCAACCGGATGATTTCCATATGGGGGTGTCTGACCACCACCCCAATCCGAAAAAAGTGCATCAAATCGGCCTTCCGTGAGGCAGGAGTCGGTCCCTGGTTCTCCTGGTGTCCGCCGGCGGACAACCATGTTGGGGTGTCTGACCCACAACCCAATCCGACCAAGTGCACCCAAATCGGCCTTCCGTGAGCCAGGAGTCGGTCTCTGGTTCTCCCATCGACCGCCGGCGGTCTTCCATGTGGGGGTGTCTGACCCACAACCCAATCCGACCAAGAGCACCCATGTCGGCCTTGTG
This sequence comes from Coregonus lavaretus, assembly GCF_964263955.1. Taxonomy (NCBI): domain Eukaryota; kingdom Metazoa; phylum Chordata; class Actinopteri; order Salmoniformes; family Salmonidae; genus Coregonus; species Coregonus lavaretus. Next base: position 11,613 of record NW_028163384.1, read on the forward strand.
TGAGTCAGGAGCCGTTCCCCCTGGTTCTCATTTGGGTTACCATGCACGAAGGGACATAGTGCAATTTCGGCCGATTTTTCCGATTTTTTCAAATAATGTTTAAAAATACTTCCCGATGAGCTAGAGGTCCCAAATTTGGTCTATTATCCTCTTTTATGATGAACTTCCATTACCTAAAAGGGTTTTTCTTAACTCGTATAGGAACATCAACCGTTCTGACCCCTATTTTTTTTTTTCACTTTTCTAACATAATTAAAATATAGTAAAAAATTTCCAAAAACGAATTAATTTATATATAAATGTGCGTCTATTCGTGCCCTTTTGCGCCAAAAAAACCCCATCCTGATTGGACTTTTAGTTTTTGAATTATTAACGTTTTAAGTCGTTTTTTCAAAACCGAAATCGCTGTTTTTTTCCCCAAACGGCGGAGCACAGACAGGCCCAGCGGGTGGCAGGGCTTATGTCGATAATTTGGCCTCTCCCGTAGTAGCCCCACTCGGTTCCAGGTCGGCCAGACAGGTACCGGCGCGATTTTGAAAACCTCGTTTTCAGAGAATAGACTTCCATGGCGGATTGATCCGGGGGTGATGGCAAACCTCTCGGCCTGTGCGGATATTGGGAATCGGGCATGTTTGAGGGTTCTGGGTCCCTCAGAACCATGGTTCCAACGCTCCGAAGTGGACCATACCTCCAGGGACCTACTGGCCGTTCCCATGCCCAGGGGAAGGCCCGGTTTCGGCTACCTCATGTCCCCATGGCCCCTCTCTGTCGTGAAGCACCCGTACACGTCCGATTGATCCGGGGGTGATGGCAAACCTCTCGGCCCGTGCGGTTGTTGGTAAATGGGCTTTTTTGAGGGTTCTGGGTCCCGCAGAACCATGGTTCCAA
>NW_028163384.1:22500-27500 GCF_964263955.1 Coregonus lavaretus
GCATGGAGGTCGGGGAGGCCCATGCAGTGAGCTGCAGTCTCAGTCCGAGTGAGAGATGGTTTGAGCGGACACAGAGTGTGGGCCTGGAGGCATGGAGGTCGGGGAGGCCCATGCAGTGAGCTGCAGTCTCAGTCCGAGTGAGAGATGGTTTGAGCGGACACAGAGTGTGGGCCTGGAGGCATGGAGGTCGGGGACGCCCATGCAGTGAGCTGCAGTCTCAGTCCGAGTGAGAGATGGTTTGAGCGGACACGGAGTGTGGGCCTGGAGGCATGGAGGTCGGGGACGCCCATGCAGTGAGCTGCAGTCTCAGTCCGAGTGAGAGATGGTTTGAGCGGGCAGGGAGTGTGGGCTTGGTGGTCGTGGTTCTGGAGCCCAGGCCATCCAGGGAGTGAGCTGCAGTCTGAGGCCGAGTGAGAGAGGGTTTGAGTGGGCAGGGAGTGTGGGCTTGGTGGTCGTGGTTCTGGAGCCCAGGCCATCCAGGGAGTGAGCTGCAGTCTCAGGCCGAGTGAGAGAGGGTTTCACTGGGCATGGAGTGTAGAGATGGAGGCAATGAGCTCCAGAGGTCACAAAGGTCAATGTGGGCCTGCATGGCTGTCAGCAGGGCCACAGAGAGAAGGCCCAAGTGAATAGGTGTGTCTGTGTGAGTGAGTGAACCTGTCTCATAGGGGGGCAGAGCAGGCATCCCCTTTGGGGGCTGTCTGCTCTGTCCCCCTTTTTTTTTGGCCTCCTATACCTCTGGAGGTCAAGGGAGTAAGCTGTACTCTCAAGCCCATGTGAGAGAGGCTTTTAATGGGAAGAGAGAGTTTAAAAAGAGGCATGTAGCTCCAGAGGTCACAAAGGTCAATGTGGGCCTGCATGGATGTCAGCAGGGCATGAGGGAGAAGGCCCAAGTGAATAGGTGTGTCTGTGTGAGTGAGTGAACCTGTCTCATAGGGGGGCAGAGCAGGCATCCCCTTTGGGGGCTGTCTGCTCTGTCCCCCTTTTTTTTTGGCCTCCTATACCTCTGGAGGTCAAGGGAGTAAGCTGTACTCTCAAGCCCATGGGAGAGAGGGTTTTAATAGGGAGAGAGTGATTAAAAAGAGGCATGGTGCTCCAGGGGAGTGAGCTGTACTCTCATGCCCATGGGAGATGCCCTTTACTAGGCAGGGAGTTTAGAACAAGGTGCATGGAGCTCCAGAGGTCACAAAGGTCAATGTGGGCCTGCATGGATGTCAGCAGGGCATGAGGGAGAAGGCCCAAGTGAATAGGTTTGTCTGTGTGTGTCTGTGTGAGTGAGTGAGTGAGTGTGTGTGTGAACCTTTCCCACAGGAGGGCAGCACTGTGCAGGCAGCTCCAATGGAGGCTGGCTGCTCTGTGCCCATGTATTATTTGTTCTCTCTCTCTCTCTCTCTCCCCTTTCTTCTGGCCTGCTGGGTCACTTTTGTGTGTGGAGGGCTGGACTCTGTCTCACCCATCCCAGCCATGGGCACCCAGAATGCCCATGTGTGAGTCAGGAGCCCTCCCCTGGTTCTCCTAGTGAAAATGACCTGTGGCGCCCCCCTGTGGATGGATCTTGGTGGGGGTGCTTGGACCCCTTCTTGGGGTCTCCTCCAAGCCAGCCATGCCGACCATGGGCACCCAAAACCCCCATGTGTGAGTGAACAGCCTCCCCAGTGTACCCATAGTGAAATCAGGCTTAAAGTGACCTGTGGCGCCCCCCTGTGGATGGATCTTGGTGGGGGTGCTTGGACCCCTTCTTGGGGTCTCCTCCAAGCCAGCCATGCCGACCATGGGCACCCAAAACCCCCATGTGTGAGTGAACAGCCTCCCCAGTGTACCCATAGTGAAATCAGGCTTAAAGTGACCTGTGGCGCCCCCCTGTGGATGGATCTTGGTGGGGGTGCTTGGACCCCTTCTTGGGGTCTCCTCCAAGCCAGCCATGCCGACCATGGGCACCCAAAACCCCCATGTGTGAGTGAACAGCCTCCCCAGTGTACCCATAGTGAAATCAGGCTTAAAGTGACCTGTGGCGCCCCCCTGTGGATGGATCTTGGTGGGGGTGCTTGGACCCCTTCTTGGGGTCTCCTCCAAGCCAGCCATGCCGACCATGGGCACCCAAAACCCCCATGTGTGAGTGAACAGCCTCCCCAGTGTACCCATAGTGAAATCAGGCTTAAAGTGACCTGTGGCGCCCCCCTGTGGATGGATCTTGGTGGGGGTGCTTGGACCCCTTCTTGGGGTCTCCTCCAAGCCAGCCATGCCGACCATGGGCACCCAAAACCCCCATGTGTGAGTGAACAGCCTCCCCAGTGTACCCATAGTGAAATCCGGCCTAAAGTGACCTGTGGCGCCCCCCTGTGGATGGATTCGGCTGTGGGTGCTTGGACCCCTTCTTGGGGTCTCCCCCAAGCTGGCCATGCCGACCATGGGCACCCAAAACCCCCATGTGTGAGTGAACAGCCTCCCCTGGGTCCCCATAGTGAAATCCGGCCTAAAGTGACCTGTGGCGCCCCCCTGTGGATGGATTCGGCTGTGGGTGCTTGGACCCCTTCTTGGGGTCTCCCCCAAGCTGGCCATGCCGACCATGGGCACCCAAAACCCCCATGTGTGAGTGAACAGCCTCCCCTGGGTCCCCATAGTGAAATCCGGCCTAAAGTGACCTGTGGCGCCCCCCTGTGGATGGATCTGGATGGGGGTGCTTGGACCCCTTCTTGGGGTCTCCTCCAAGCCAGCCATGCCGACCATGGGCACCCAAAACCCCCATGTGTGAGTGAACAGCCTCCCCTGGGTCCCCATAGTGAAATCAGGCTTAAAATGACATGTGGCGCCCCCCTGTGGATGGATCCGGCTGTGGGGTCTTGTACCCCCTCTTGGGGTCACCCCCAAGCCGGCCATGGGCACCCAAAACCCCCATGTGTGAGTGAACAGCCTCCCCTGTGTCCCCATAGTGAAATCAGGCCTAAAGTGACATGTGGCGCCCCCCTGTGGATGGATCCGGGTGGGGGTGCTTGGACCCCCTCTTGGGGTCTCCCCCAAGCCATGGGCAGCCAAATCCCCCATTTGTGAGTTAAGATCATCCCCTGGTTCCCCTAGTGAAATCAGGCCTAAAATGACCTCTGTGGCGCCCCCCTGTGGATGGATCCGGCTGTGGGGTCTTGGACCCCCTCTTGGGGTCACCCCCAAGCCAGCCATGGGCACCCAAAACCCCCATTTGTGAGTTAAGATCATCCCCTGGTTCCCCTAGTGAAATCAGGCTTAAAATGACATGTGGCGCCCCCCTGTGGATGGATCCGGGTGTGGGGTCTTGGACCCCCTCTTGGGGTCACCCCCAAGCCGGCCAAGGGCACCCAAAACCCCCATGTGTGAGGTAAGAGCCTCCCCTGGTTCTCCTAGTGTCCGCCGGCGGTTTACCATATGGGGGTGTCTGACCACCACCCCAATCCGAGAAAAGTGCATCAAAATCGGCCTCCGTGAGCCAGGAGTCGGTCCCTGGTTCTCATAGTGTCAACCGGATGATTTCCATATGGGGGTGTCTGACCACCAACCCAATCCGAGAAAAGTGCATCAAAATCGGCCTTCCGGGAGCCAGGAGTCGGTCCCTGGTTCTCATAGTGTCAACCGGATGGTTTCCATATGGGGGTGTCTGACCACCAACCCAATCCGAGAAAAGTGCATCAAAATCGGCCTTCCGGGAGCCAGGAGTCGGTCCCTGGTTCTCATAGTGTCAACCGGATGATTTCCATATGGGGGTGTCTGACCACCAACCCAATCCGAGAAAAGTGCATCAAAATCGGCCTTCCGGGAGCCAGGAGTCGGTCCCTGGTTCTCCTAATGTCAACCGGATGGTTTCCATATGGGGGTGTCTGACCACCAACCCAATCCGAGAAAAGTGCATCAAAATCGGCCTTCCGGGAGCCAGGAGTCGGTCCCTGGTTCTCATAGTGTCAACCGGATGATTTCCATATGGGGGTGTCTGACCACCAACCCAATCCGAGAAAAGTGCATCAAAATCGGCCTCCGTGAGCCAGGAGTCGGTCCCTGGTTCTCATAGTGTCAACCGGATGATTTCCATATGGGGGTGTCTGACCACCAACCCAATCCGAGAAAAGTGCATCAAAATCGGCCTTCCGGGAGCCAGGAGTCGGTCCCTGGTTCTCCTAATGTCAACCGGATGATTTCCATATGGGGGTGTCTGACCACCAACCCAATCCGAGAAAAGTGCATCAAAATCGGCCTTCCGGGAGCCAGGAGTCGGTCCCTGGTTCTCATAGTGTCAACCGGATGATTTCCATATGGGGGTGTCTGACCACCAACCCAATCCGAGAAAAGTGCATCAAAATCGGCCTCCGTGAGCCAGGAGTCGGTCCCTGGTTCTCATAGTGTCAACCGGATGATTTCCATATGGGGGTGTCTGACCACCACCCCAATCCGAGAAAAGTGCATCAAAATCGGCCTTCCGGGAGCCAGGAGTCGGTCCCTGGTTCTCCTAATGTCAACCGGATGATTTCCATATGGGGGTGTCTGACCACCAACCCAATCCGAGAAAAGTGCATCAAAATCGGCCTTCCGGGAGCCAGGAGTCGGTCCCTGGTTCTCATAGTGTCAACCGGATGGTTTCCATATGGGGGTGTCTGACCACCAACCCAATCCGAGAAAAGTGCATCAAAATCGGCCTTCCGGGAGCCAGGAGTCGGTCCCTGGTTCTCATAGTGTCAACCGGATGGTTTCCATATGGGGGTGTCTGACCACCAACCCAATCCGAGAAAAGTGCATCAAAATCGGCCTTCCGGGAGCCAGGAGTCGGTCCCTGGTTCTCATAGTGTCAACCGGATGGTTTCCATATGGGGGTGTCTGACCACCAACCCAATCCGAGAAAAGTGCATCAAAATCGGCCTTCCGTGAGGCAGGAGTCGGCCCCTGGTTCTCCTGTTGTCAACCGGATGATTTCCATATGGGGGTGTCTGACCACCACCCCAATCCGAAAAAAGTGCATCAAATCGGCCTTCCGTGAGCCAGGAGTC
>NW_028163384.1:37500-41301 GCF_964263955.1 Coregonus lavaretus
CAGCGGAGGTCTGAGTGGGGACTTAGTCTGTGAACGGGGAAAAAATACAAATAAAATTGGGTTACCAGGTACGATGAGCTTGTTTTGGGTTACCAGGTACGCGTGGTTCCTGAAGGCCGGGCTTAAGACTACTTTGTGTCCGCGGGAGGGGTGCTTAAGAGTGGGTGCCCCGGTTCGCCTGGTGGTCGTGGTTCTGGAGCCCAGGCCACCCAGGGAGTGAGCTGCAGTCTCAGGCCGAGTGAGAGATGGTTTGAGCGGGCATGGAGTGTGGGCCTGGAGGCATGGAGGTCGGAGAGGCATGGAGGTCGAGGGAGTGAGCTGCAGTCTCAGTCCGAGTGAGAGATGGTTTGAGCGGACACAGAGTGTGGGCCTGGAGGCATGGAGGTCGGGGAGGCCCATGCAGTGAGCTGCAGTCTCAGTCCGAGTGAGAGATGGTTTGAGCGGACACAGAGTGTGGGCCTGGAGGCATGGAGGTCGGGGAGGCCCATGCAGTGAGCTGCAGTCTCAGTCCGAGTGAGAGATGGTTTGAGCGGACACAGAGTGTGGGCCTGGAGGCATGGAGGTCGGGGAGGCCCTGCAGTGAGCTGCAGTCTCAGTCCGAGTGAGAGATGGTTTGAGCGGACACGGAGTGTGGGCCTGGAGGCATGGAGGTCGGGGAGGCCCATGCAGTGAGCTGCAGTCTCAGTCCGAGTGAGAGATGGTTTGAGCGGACACAGAGTGTGGGCCTGGAGGCATGGAGGTCGGGGAGGCCCATGCAGTGAGCTGCAGTCTCAGTCCGAGTGAGAGATGGTTTGAGCGGACACAGAGTGTGGGCCTGGAGGCATGGAGGTCGGGGAGGCCCATGCAGTGAGCTGCAGTCTCAGTCCGAGTGAGAGATGGTTTGAGCGGACACAGAGTGTGGGCCTGGAGGCATGGAGGTCGGGGACGCCCATGCAGTGAGCTGCAGTCTCAGTCCGAGTGAGAGATGGTTTGAGCGGACACGGAGTGTGGGCCTGGAGGCATGGAGGTCGGGGACGCCCATGCAGTGAGCTGCAGTCTCAGTCCGAGTGAGAGATGGTTTGAGCGGGCAGGGAGTGTGGGCTTGGTGGTCGTGGTTCTGGAGCCCAGGCCATCCAGGGAGTGAGCTGCAGTCTGAGGCCGAGTGAGAGAGGGTTTGAGTGGGCAGGGAGTGTGGGCTTGGTGGTCGTGGTTCTGGAGCCCAGGCCATCCAGGGAGTGAGCTGCAGTCTCAGGCCGAGTGAGAGAGGGTTTCACTGGGCATGGAGTGTAGAGATGGAGGCAATGAGCTCCAGAGGTCACAAAGGTCAATGTGGGCCTGCATGGCTGTCAGCAGGGCCACAGAGAGAAGGCCCAAGTGAATAGGTGTGTCTGTGTGAGTGAGTGAACCTGTCTCATAGGGGGGCAGAGCAGGCATCCCCTTTGGGGGCTGTCTGCTCTGTCCCCCTTTTTTTTTGGCCTCCTATACCTCTGGAGGTCAAGGGAGTAAGCTGTACTCTCAAGCCCATGTGAGAGAGGCTTTTAATGGGAAGAGAGAGTTTAAAAAGAGGCATGTAGCTCCAGAGGTCACAAAGGTCAATGTGGGCCTGCATGGATGTCAGCAGGGCATGAGGGAGAAGGCCCAAGTGAATAGGTGTGTCTGTGTGAGTGAGTGAACCTGTCTCATAGGGGGGCAGAGCAGGCATCCCCTTTGGGGGCTGTCTGCTCTGTCCCCCTTTTTTTTTGGCCTCCTATACCTCTGGAGGTCAAGGGAGTAAGCTGTACTCTCAAGCCCATGGGAGAGAGGGTTTTAATAGGGAGAGAGTGATTAAAAAGAGGCATGGTGCTCCAGGGGAGTGAGCTGTACTCTCATGCCCATGGGAGATGCCCTTTACTAGGCAGGGAGTTTAGAACAAGGTGCATGGAGCTCCAGAGGTCACAAAGGTCAATGTGGGCCTGCATGGATGTCAGCAGGGCATGAGGGAGAAGGCCCAAGTGAATAGGTTTGTCTGTGTGTGTCTGTGTGAGTGAGTGAGTGAGTGTGTGTGTGAACCTTTCCCACAGGAGGGCAGCACTGTGCAGGCAGCTCCAATGGAGGCTGGCTGCTCTGTGCCCATGTATTATTTGTTCTCTCTCTCTCTCTCTCTCCCCTTTCTTCTGGCCTGCTGGGTCACTTTTGTGTGTGGAGGGCTGGACTCTGTCTCACCCATCCCAGCCATGGGCACCCAGAATGCCCATGTGTGAGTCAGGAGCCCTCCCCTGGTTCTCCTAGTGAAAATGACCTGTGGCGCCCCCCTGTGGATGGATCTTGGTGGGGGTGCTTGGACCCCTTCTTGGGGTCTCCTCCAAGCCAGCCATGCCGACCATGGGCACCCAAAACCCCCATGTGTGAGTGAACAGCCTCCCCAGTGTACCCATAGTGAAATCAGGCTTAAAGTGACCTGTGGCGCCCCCCTGTGGATGGATCTTGGTGGGGGTGCTTGGACCCCTTCTTGGGGTCTCCTCCAAGCCAGCCATGCCGACCATGGGCACCCAAAACCCCCATGTGTGAGTGAACAGCCTCCCCAGTGTACCCATAGTGAAATCAGGCTTAAAGTGACCTGTGGCGCCCCCCTGTGGATGGATCTTGGTGGGGGTGCTTGGACCCCTTCTTGGGGTCTCCTCCAAGCCAGCCATGCCGACCATGGGCACCCAAAACCCCCATGTGTGAGTGAACAGCCTCCCCAGTGTACCCATAGTGAAATCAGGCTTAAAGTGACCTGTGGCGCCCCCCTGTGGATGGATCTTGGTGGGGGTGCTTGGACCCCTTCTTGGGGTCTCCTCCAAGCCAGCCATGCCGACCATGGGCACCCAAAACCCCCATGTGTGAGTGAACAGCCTCCCCAGTGTACCCATAGTGAAATCAGGCTTAAAGTGACCTGTGGCGCCCCCCTGTGGATGGATCTTGGTGGGGGTGCTTGGACCCCTTCTTGGGGTCTCCTCCAAGCCAGCCATGCCGACCATGGGCACCCAAAACCCCCATGTGTGAGTGAACAGCCTCCCCAGTGTACCCATAGTGAAATCCGGCCTAAAGTGACCTGTGGCGCCCCCCTGTGGATGGATTCGGCTGTGGGTGCTTGGACCCCTTCTTGGGGTCTCCCCCAAGCTGGCCATGCCGACCATGGGCACCCAAAACCCCCATGTGTGAGTGAACAGCCTCCCCTGGGTCCCCATAGTGAAATCCGGCCTAAAGTGACCTGTGGCGCCCCCCTGTGGATGGATTCGGCTGTGGGTGCTTGGACCCCTTCTTGGGGTCTCCCCCAAGCTGGCCATGCCGACCATGGGGCACCCAAAACCCCCATGTGTGAGTGAACAGCCTCCCCTGGGTCCCCATAGTGAAATCCGGCCTAAAGTGACCTGTGGCGCCCCCCTGTGGATGGATCTGGATGGGGGTGCTTGGACCCCTTCTTGGGGTCTCCTCCAAGCCAGCCATGCCGACCATGGGCACCCAAAACCCCCATGTGTGAGTGAACAGCCTCCCCTGGGTCCCCATAGTGAAATCAGGCTTAAAATGACATGTGGCGCCCCCCTGTGGATGGATCCGGCTGTGGGGTCTTGTACCCCCTCTTGGGGTCACCCCCAAGCCGGCCATGGGCACCCAAAACCCCCATGTGTGAGTGAACAGCCTCCCCTGTGTCCCCATAGTGAAATCAGGCCTAAAGTGACATGTGGCGCCCCCCTGTGGATGGATCCGGGTGGGGGTGCTTGGACCCCCTCTTGGGGTCTCCCCCAAGCCATGGGCAGCCAAATCCCCCATTTGTGAGTTAAGATCATCCCCTGGTTCCCC
>NW_028163383.1:0-7500 GCF_964263955.1 Coregonus lavaretus
GAGAGATGGTTTGAGCGGACACAGAGTGTGGGCCTGGAGGCATGGAGGTCGGGGACGCCCATGCAGTGAGCTGCAGTCTCAGTCCGAGTGAGAGATGGTTTGAGCGGACACGGAGTGTGGGCCTGGAGGCATGGAGGTCGGGGACGCCCATGCAGTGAGCTGCAGTCTCAGTCCGAGTGAGAGATGGTTTGAGCGGACACGGAGTGTGGGCCTGGAGGCATGGAGGTCGGGGAGGCCCATGCAGTGAGCTGCAGTCTCAGTCCGAGTGAGAGATGGTTTGAGCGGACACAGAGTGTGGGCCTGGAGGCATGGAGGTCGGGGACGCCCATGCAGTGAGCTGCAGTCTCAGTCCGAGTGAGAGATGGTTTGAGCGGACACGGAGTGTGGGCCTGGAGGCATGGAGGTCGGGGACGCCCATGCAGTGAGCTGCAGTCTCAGTCCGAGTGAGAGATGGTTTGAGCGGACACGGAGTGTGGGCCTGGAGGCATGGGAGGTCGGGGACGCCCATGCAGTGAGCTGCAGTCTCAGTCCGAGTGAGAGATGGTTTGAGCGGGCAGGGAGTGTGGGCTTGGTGGTCGTGGTTCTGGAGCCCAGGCCATCCAGGGAGTGAGCTGCAGTCTGAGGCCGAGTGAGAGAGGGTTTGAGTGGGCAGGGAGTGTGGGCTTGGTGGTCGTGGTTCTGGAGCCCAGGCCATCCAGGGAGTGAGCTGCAGTCTGAGGCCGAGTGAGAGAGGGTTTGAGTGGGCAGGGAGTGTGGGCTTGGTGGTCGTGGTTCTGGAGCCCAGGCCATCCAGGGAGTGAGCTGCAGTCTCAGGCCGAGTGAGAGAGGGTTTCACTGGGCATGGAGTGTAGAGATGGAGGCAATGAGCTCCAGAGGTCACAAAGGTCAATGTGGGCCTGCATGGCTGTCAGCAGGGCCACAGAGAGAAGGCCCAAGTGAATAGGTGTGTCTGTGTGAGTGAGTGAACCTGTCTCATAGGGGGGCAGAGCAGGCATCCCCTTTGGGGGCTGTCTGCTCTGTCCCCCTTTTTTTTTGGCCTCCTATACCTCTGGAGGTCAAGGGAGTAAGCTGTACTCTCAAGCCCATGTGAGAGAGGCTTTTAATGGGAAGAGAGAGTTTAAAAAGAGGCATGGAGCTCCAGAGGTCACAAAGGTCAATGTGGGCCTGCATGGATGTCAGCAGGGCATGAGGGAGAAGGCCCAAGTGAATAGGTGTGTCTGTGTGAGTGAGTGAACCTGTCTCATAGGGGGGCAGAGCAGGCATCCCCTTTGGGGGCTGTCTGCTCTGTCCCCCTTTTTTTTTGGCCTCCTATACCTCTGGAGGTCAAGGGAGTAAGCTGTACTCTCAAGCCCATGGGAGAGAGGGTTTTAATAGGGAGAGAGTGATTAAAAAGAGGCATGGTGCTCCAGGGGAGTGAGCTGTACTCTCATGCCCATGGGAGATGCCCTTTACTAGGCAGGGAGTTTAGAACAAGGTGCATGGAGCTCCAGAGGTCACAAAGGTCAATGTGGGCCTGCATGGATGTCAGCAGGGCATGAGGGAGAAGGCCCAAGTGAATAGGTTTGTCTGTGTGTGTCTGTGTGAGTGAGTGAGTGTGTGTGTGTGAACCTTTCCCACAGGAGGGCAGCACTGTGCAGGCAGCTCCAATGGAGGCTGGCTGCTCTGTGCCCATGTATTATTTGTTCTCTCTCTCTCTCTCTCCCCTTTCTTCTGGCCTGCTGGGTCACTTTTGTGTGTGGAGGGCTGGACTCTGTCTCACCCATCCCAGCCATGGGCTGGGCACCCAGAATGCCCATGTGTGAGTCAGGAGCCCTCCCCTGGTTCTCCTAGTGAAAATGACCTGTGGCGCCCCCCTGTGGATGGATCTTGGTGGGGTGCTTGGACCCCTTCTTGGGGTCCCCCCCAAGCCAGCCATGCCGACCAAGGGCACCCAAAACCCCCATGTGTGAGTGAAAAGCCTCCCCTGGGTCCCCATAGTGAAATCCGGCCTAAAGTGACCTGTGGCGCCCCCCTGTGGATGGATCCGGCTGTGGGGTCTTGGACCCCTTCTTGGGGTCCCCCCCAAGCCAGCCATGCCGACCAAGGGCACCCAAAACCCCCATGTGTGAGTGAAAAGCCTCCCCTGGGTCCCCATAGTGAAATCCGGCCTAAAGTGACCTGTGGCGCCCCCTGTGGATGGATCCGGCTGTGGGGTCTTGGACCCCTTCTTGGGGTCCCCCCCAAGCCATCCATGCCGGCCATGGGCACCCAAAACCCCATGTGTGAGTGAACAGCCTCCCCTGGGTACCCATAGTGAAATCAGGCTTAAAGTGACCTGTGGCGCCCCCTGTGGATGGATCTTGGTGGGGGTGCTTGGACCCCTTCTTGGGGTCTCCTCCAAGCCAGCCATGCCGACCATGGGCACCCAAAACCCCCATGTGTGAGTGAACAGCCTCCCCAGTGTACCCATAGTGAAATCAGGCTTAAAGTGACCTGTGGCGCCCCCCTGTGGATGGATCTTGGTGGGGGTGCTTGGACCCCTTCTTGGGGTCTCCCCCAAGCCAGCCATGCCGACCAAGGGCACCCAAAACCCCCATGTGTGAGTGAACAGCCTCCCCAGTGTCCCCCCAGTGAAATCAGGCCTAAAGTGACCTGTGGCGCCCCCCTGTGGATGGATTCGGCTGTGGGTGCTTGGACCCCTTCTTGGGGTCTCCCCCAAGCCAGCCATGCCGACCAAGGGCACCCAAAACCCCCATGTGTGAGTGAACAGCCTCCCCTGGGTCCCCATAGTGAAATCCGGCCTAAAGTGACCTGTGGCGCCCCCCTGTGGATGGATCCGGCTGTGGGGTCTTGGACCCCTTCTTGGGGTCCCCCCCAAGCCATCCATGCCGGCCATGGGCACCCAAAACCCCCATGTGTGAGTGAACAGCCTCCCCTGGGTACCCATAGTGAAATCAGGCTTAAAGTGACCTGTGGCGCCCCCCTGTGGATGGATCTTGGTGGGGGTGCTTGGACCCCTTCTTGGGGTCTCCTCCAAGCCAGCCATGCCGACCATGGGCACCCAAAACCCCCATGTGTGAGTGAACAGCCTCCCCAGTGTACCCATAGTGAAATCAGGCTTAAAGTGACCTGTGGCGCCCCCCTGTGGATGGATCTTGGTGGGGGTGCTTGGACCCCTTCTTGGGGTCTCCCCCAAGCCAGCCATGCCGACCAAGGGCACCCAAAACCCCCATGTGTGAGTGAACAGCCTCCCCAGTGTCCCCCCAGTGAAATCAGGCCTAAAGTGACCTGTGGCGCCCCCCTGTGGATGGATTCGGCTGTGGGTGCTTGGACCCCTTCTTGGGGTCTCCCCCAAGCCAGCCATGCCGACCAAGGGCACCCAAAACCCCCATGTGTGAGTGAACAGCCTCCCCTGGGTCCCCATAGTGAAATCCGGCCTAAAGTGACCTGTGGCGCCCCCCTGTGGATGGATCCGGCTGTGGGGTCTTGGACCCCTTCTTGGGGTCCCCCCCAAGCCATCCATGCCGGCCATGGGCACCCAAAACCCCCATGTGTGAGTGAACAGCCTCCCCTGGGTACCCATAGTGAAATCAGGCTTAAAGTGACCTGTGGCGCCCCCCTGTGGATGGATCTTGGTGGGGGTGCTTGGACCCCTTCTTGGGGTCTCCTCCAAGCCAGCCATGCCGACCATGGGCACCCAAAACCCCCATGTGTGAGTGAACAGCCTCCCCAGTGTACCCATAGTGAAATCAGGCTTAAAGTGACCTGTGGCGCCCCCCTGTGGATGGATCTTGGTGGGGGTGCTTGGACCCCTTCTTGGGGTCTCCCCCAAGCCAGCCATGCCGACCAAGGGCACCCAAAACCCCCATGTGTGAGTGAACAGCCTCCCCAGTGTCCCCCCAGTGAAATCAGGCCTAAAGTGACCTGTGGCGCCCCCCTGTGGATGGATTCGGCTGTGGGTGCTTGGACCCCTTCTTGGGGTCTCCCCCAAGCCAGCCATGCCGACCAAGGGCACCCAAAACCCCCATGTGTGAGTGAACAGCCTCCCCTGGGTCCCCATAGTGAAATCCGGCCTAAAGTGACCTGTGGCGCCCCCCTGTGGATGGATCCGGCTGTGGGGTCTTGGACCCCTTCTTGGGGTCCCCCCCAAGCCATCCATGCCGGCCATGGGCACCCAAAACCCCCATGTGTGAGTGAACAGCCTCCCCTGGGTACCCATAGTGAAATCAGGCTTAAAGTGACCTGTGGCGCCCCCCTGTGGATGGATCTTGGTGGGGGTGCTTGGACCCCTTCTTGGGGTCTCCTCCAAGCCAGCCATGCCGACCATGGGCACCCAAAACCCCCATGTGTGAGTGAACAGCCTCCCCAGTGTACCCATAGTGAAATCAGGCTTAAAGTGACCTGTGGCGCCCCCCTGTGGATGGATCTTGGTGGGGGTGCTTGGACCCCTTCTTGGGGTCTCCCCCAAGCCAGCCATGCCGACCAAGGGCACCCAAAACCCCCATGTGTGAGTGAACAGCCTCCCCAGTGTCCCCCCAGTGAAATCAGGCCTAAAGTGACCTGTGGCGCCCCCCTGTGGATGGATTCGGCTGTGGGTGCTTGGACCCCTTCTTGGGGTCTCCCCCAAGCCAGCCATGCCGACCAAGGGCACCCAAAACCCCCATGTGTGAGTGAACAGCCTCCCCTGGGTACCCATAGTGAAATCAGGCTTAAAGTGACCTGTGGCGCCCCCCTGTGGATGGATCCGGGTGTGGGGTCTTGGACCCCCCCTTGGGGTCACCCCCAAGCCGGCCAAGGGCACCCAAAACCCCCATGTGTGAGGTAAGAGCCTCCCCTGGTTCTCCTAGTGTCCGCCGGCGGTTTACCATATGGGGGTGTCTGACCACCACCCCAATCCGAGAAAAGTGCATCAAAATCGGCCTCCGTGAGCCAGGAGTCGGTCCCTGGTTCTCATAGTGTCAACCGGATGATTTCCATATGGGGGTGTCTGACCACCACCCCAATCCGAGAAAAGTGCAACAAAATCGGCCTCCGTGAGCCAGGAGTCGGTCCCTGGTTCTCCTGGTGTCCGCCGGCGGTTATCCATATGGGGGTGTCTGACCACCACCCCAATCCGAGAAAAGTGCATCAAAATCGGCCTCCGTGAGCCAGGAGTCGGTCCCTGGTTCTCATAGTGTCAACCGGATGGTTTCCATATGGGGGTGTCTGACCACCAACCCAATCCGAGAAAAGTGCATCAAAATCGGCCTTCCGGGAGCCAGGAGTCGGTCCCTGGTTCTCCTGTTGTCAACCGGATGATTTCCATATGGGGGTGTCTGACCACCAACCCAATCCGAGAAAAGTGCATCAAAATCGGCCTTCCGGGAGCCAGGAGTCGGTCCCTGGTTCTCCTGGTGTCAACCGGATGGTTTCCATATGGGGGTGTCTGACCACCAACCCAATCCGAGAAAAGTGCATCAAAATCGGCCTTCCGGGAGCCAGGAGTCGGTCCCTGGTTCTCCTGGTGTCAACCGGATGGTTTCCATATGGGGGTGTCTGACCACCAACCCAATCCGAGAAAAGTGCATCAAAATCGGCCTTCCGGGAGCCAGGAGTCGGTCCCTGGTTCTCCTGGTGTCAACCGGATGGTTTCCATATGGGGGTGTCTGACCACCAACCCAATCCGAGAAAAGTGCATCAAAATCGGCCTTCCGGGAGCCAGGAGTCGGTCCCTGGTTCTCATAGTGTCAACCGGATGATTTCCATATGGGGGTGTCTGACCACCAACCCAATCCGAGAAAAGTGCATCAAAATCGGCCTTCCGGGAGCCAGGAGTCGGTCCCTGGTTCTCCTGGTGTCAACCGGATGGTTTCCATATGGGGGTGTCTGACCACCAACCCAATCCGAGAAAAGTGCATCAAAATCGGCCTTCCGGGAGCCAGGAGTCGGTCCCTGGTTCTCATAGTGTCAACCGGATGATTTCCATATGGGGGTGTCTGACCACCAACCCAATCCGAGAAAAGTGCATCAAAATCGGCCTTCCGGGAGCCAGGAGTCGGTCCCTGGTTCTCATAGTGTCAACCGGATGGTTTCCATATGGGGGTGTCTGACCACCAACCCAATCCGAGAAAAGTGCATCAAAATCGGCCTTCCGGGAGCCAGGAGTCGGTCCCTGGTTCTCATAGTGTCAACCGGATGATTTCCATATGGGGGTGTCTGACCACCAACCCAATCCGAGAAAAGTGCATCAAAATCGGCCTTCCGGGAGCCAGGAGTCGGTCCCTGGTTCTCCTGGTGTCAACCGGATGGTTTCCATATGGGGGTGTCTGACCACCAACCCAATCCGAGAAAAGTGCATCAAAATCGGCCTTCCGGGAGCCAGGAGTCGGTCCCTGGTTCTCATAGTGTCAACCGGATGGTTTCCATATAGGGGTGTCTGACCACCAACCCAATCCGAGAAAAGTGCATCAAAATCGGCCTTCCGGGAGCCAGGAGTCGGTCCCTGGTTCTCATAGTGTCAACCGGATGATTTCCATATGGGGGTGTCTGACCACCAACCCAATCCGAGAAAAGTGCATCAAAATCGGCCTTCCGGGAGCCAGGAGTCGGTCCCTGGTTCTCATAGTGTCAACCGGATGATTTCCATATGGGGGTGTCTGACCACCAACCCAATCCGAGAAAAGTGCATCAAAATCGGCCTTCCGGGAGCCAGGAGTCGGTCCCTGGTTCTCATAGTGTCAACCGGATGGTTTCCATATGGGGGTGTCTGACCACCAACCCAATCCGAGAAAAGTGCATCAAAATCGGCCTTCCGGGAGCCAGGAGTCGGTCCCTGGTTCTCATAGTGTCAACCGGATGATTTCCATATGGGGGTGTCTGACCACCAACCCAATCCGAGAAAAGTGCATCAAAATCGGCCTTCCGGGAGCCAGGAGTCGGTCCCTGGTTCTCCTGGTGTCAACCGGATGGTTTCCATATGGGGGTGTCTGACCACCAACCCAATCCGAGAAAAGTGCATCAAAATCGGCCTTCCGGGAGCCAGGAGTCGGTCCCTGGTTCTCATAGTGTCAACCGGATGATTTCCATATGGGGGTGTCTGACCACCAACCCAATCCGAGAAAAGTGCATCAAAATCGGCCTTCCGGGAGCCAGGAGTCGGTCCCTGGTTCTCCTGGTGTCCGCCGGCGGTTATCCATATGGGGGTGTCTGACCACCAACCCAATCCGAGAAAAGTGCATCAAAATCGGCCTTCCGTGAGGCAGGAGTCGGTCCCTGGTTCTCCTGTTGTCAACCGGATGATTTCCATATGGGGGTGTCTGACCACCACCCCAATCCGAAAAAAGTGCATCAAATCGGCCTTCCGTGAGCCAGGAGTCGGTCCCTGGTTCTCCTGGTGTCCGCCGGCGGACAACCATGTTGGGGTGTCTGACCCACAACCCAATCCGACCAAGTGCACCCAAATCGGCCTTCCGTGAGCCAGGAGTCGGTCTCTGGTTCTCCCATCGACCGCCGGCGGTCTTCCATGTGGGGGTGTCTGACCCA
>NW_028163383.1:17500-25000 GCF_964263955.1 Coregonus lavaretus
GTCCGAGTGAGAGATGGTTTGAGCGGACACGGAGTGTGGGCCTGGAGGCATGGAGGTCGGGGAGGCCCATGCAGTGAGCTGCAGTCTCAGTCCGAGTGAGAGATGGTTTGAGCGGACACAGAGTGTGGGCCTGGAGGCATGGAGGTCGGGGACGCCCATGCAGTGAGCTGCAGTCTCAGTCCGAGTGAGAGATGGTTTGAGCGGACACGGAGTGTGGGCCTGGAGGCATGGAGGTCGGGGACGCCCATGCAGTGAGCTGCAGTCTCAGTCCGAGTGAGAGATGGTTTGAGCGGACACGGAGTGTGGGCCTGGAGGCATGGAGGTCGGGGACGCCCATGCAGTGAGCTGCAGTCTCAGTCCGAGTGAGAGATGGTTTGAGCGGACACAGAGTGTGGGCCTGGAGGCATGGAGGTCGGGGACGCCCATGCAGTGAGCTGCAGTCTCAGTCCGAGTGAGAGATGGTTTGAGCGGACACGGAGTGTGGGCCTGGAGGCATGGAGGTCGGGGACGCCCATGCAGTGAGCTGCAGTCTCAGTCCGAGTGAGAGATGGTTTGAGCGGACACGGAGTGTGGGCCTGGAGGCATGGAGGTCGGGGACGCCCATGCAGTGAGCTGCAGTCTCAGTCCGAGTGAGAGATGGTTTGAGCGGGCAGGGAGTGTGGGCTTGGTGGTCGTGGTTCTGGAGCCCAGGCCATCCAGGGAGTGAGCTGCAGTCTGAGGCCGAGTGAGAGAGGGTTTGAGTGGGCAGGGAGTGTGGGCTTGGTGGTCGTGGTTCTGGAGCCCAGGCCATCCAGGGAGTGAGCTGCAGTCTGAGGCCGAGTGAGAGAGGGTTTGAGTGGGCAGGGAGTGTGGGCTTGGTGGTCGTGGTTCTGGAGCCCAGGCCATCCAGGGAGTGAGCTGCAGTCTCAGGCCGAGTGAGAGAGGGTTTCACTGGGCATGGAGTGTAGAGATGGAGGCAATGAGCTCCAGAGGTCACAAAGGTCAATGTGGGCCTGCATGGCTGTCAGCAGGGCCACAGAGAGAAGGCCCAAGTGAATAGGTGTGTCTGTGTGAGTGAGTGAACCTGTCTCATAGGGGGGCAGAGCAGGCATCCCCTTTGGGGGCTGTCTGCTCTGTCCCCCTTTTTTTTTGGCCTCCTATACCTCTGGAGGTCAAGGGAGTAAGCTGTACTCTCAAGCCCATGTGAGAGAGGCTTTTAATGGGAAGAGAGAGTTTAAAAAGAGGCATGGAGCTCCAGAGGTCACAAAGGTCAATGTGGGCCTGCATGGATGTCAGCAGGGCATGAGGGAGAAGGCCCAAGTGAATAGGTGTGTCTGTGTGAGTGAGTGAACCTGTCTCATAGGGGGGCAGAGCAGGCATCCCCTTTGGGGGCTGTCTGCTCTGTCCCCCTTTTTTTTTGGCCTCCTATACCTCTGGAGGTCAAGGGAGTAAGCTGTACTCTCAAGCCCATGGGAGAGAGGGTTTTAATAGGGAGAGAGTGATTAAAAAGAGGCATGGTGCTCCAGGGGAGTGAGCTGTACTCTCATGCCCATGGGAGATGCCCTTTACTAGGCAGGGAGTTTAGAACAAGGTGCATGGAGCTCCAGAGGTCACAAAGGTCAATGTGGGCCTGCATGGATGTCAGCAGGGCATGAGGGAGAAGGCCCAAGTGAATAGGTTTGTCTGTGTGTGTCTGTGTGAGTGAGTGAGTGAGTGTGTGTGTGAACCTTTCCCACAGGAGGGCAGCACTGTGCAGGCAGCTCCAATGGAGGCTGGCTGCTCTGTGCCCATGTATTATTTGTTCTCTCTCTCTCTCTCTCCCCTTTCTTCTGGCCTGCTGGGTCACTTTTGTGTGTGGAGGGCTGGACTCTGTCTCACCCATCCCAGCCATGGGCACCCAGAATGCCCATGTGTGAGTCAGGAGCCCTCCCCTGGTTCTCCTAGTGAAAATGACCTGTGGCGCCCCCCTGTGGATGGATCTTGGTGGGGGTGCTTGGACCCCTTCTTGGGGTCCCCCCCAAGCCAGCCATGCCGACCAAGGGCACCCAAAACCCCCATGTGTGAGTGAAAAGCCTCCCCTGGGTCCCCATAGTGAAATCCGGCCTAAAGTGACCTGTGGCGCCCCCCTGTGGATGGATCCGGCTGTGGGGTCTTGGACCCCTTCTTGGGGTCCCCCCCAAGCCAGCCATGCCGACCAAGGGCACCCAAAACCCCCATGTGTGAGTGAAAAGCCTCCCCTGGGTCCCCATAGTGAAATCCGGCCTAAAGTGACCTGTGGCGCCCCCCTGTGGATGGATCCGGCTGTGGGGTCTTGGACCCCTTCTTGGGGTCCCCCCCAAGCCATCCATGCCGGCCATGGGCACCCAAAACCCCCATGTGTGAGTGAACAGCCTCCCCTGGGTACCCATAGTGAAATCAGGCTTAAAGTGACCTGTGGCGCCCCCCTGTGGATGGATCTTGGTGGGGGTGCTTGGACCCCTTCTTGGGGTCTCCTCCAAGCCAGCCATGCCGACCATGGGCACCCAAAACCCCCATGTGTGAGTGAACAGCCTCCCCAGTGTACCCATAGTGAAATCAGGCTTAAAGTGACCTGTGGCGCCCCCCTGTGGATGGATCTTGGTGGGGGTGCTTGGACCCCTTCTTGGGGTCTCCCCCAAGCCAGCCATGCCGACCAAGGGCACCCAAAACCCCCATGTGTGAGTGAACAGCCTCCCCAGTGTCCCCCCAGTGAAATCAGGCCTAAAGTGACCTGTGGCGCCCCCCTGTGGATGGATTCGGCTGTGGGTGCTTGGACCCCTTCTTGGGGTCTCCCCCAAGCCAGCCATGCCGACCAAGGGCACCCAAAACCCCCATGTGTGAGTGAACAGCCTCCCCTGGGTCCCCATAGTGAAATCCGGCCTAAAGTGACCTGTGGCGCCCCCCTGTGGATGGATCCGGCTGTGGGGTCTTGGACCCCTTCTTGGGGTCCCCCCCAAGCCATCCATGCCGGCCATGGGCACCCAAAACCCCCATGTGTGAGTGAACAGCCTCCCCTGGGTACCCATAGTGAAATCAGGCTTAAAGTGACCTGTGGCGCCCCCCTGTGGATGGATCTTGGTGGGGGTGCTTGGACCCCTTCTTGGGGTCTCCTCCAAGCCAGCCATGCCGACCATGGGCACCCAAAACCCCCATGTGTGAGTGAACAGCCTCCCCAGTGTACCCATAGTGAAATCAGGCTTAAAGTGACCTGTGGCACCCCCCTGTGGATGGATCTTGGTGGGGGTGCTTGGACCCCTTCTTGGGGTCTCCCCCAAGCCAGCCATGCCGACCAAGGGCACCCAAAACCCCCATGTGTGAGTGAACAGCCTCCCCAGTGTCCCCCCAGTGAAATCAGGCCTAAAGTGACCTGTGGCGCCCCCCTGTGGATGGATTCGGCTGTGGGTGCTTGGACCCCTTCTTGGGGTCTCCCCCAAGCCAGCCATGCCGACCAAGGGCACCCAAAACCCCCATGTGTGAGTGAACAGCCTCCCCTGGGTCCCCATAGTGAAATCCGGCCTAAAGTGACCTGTGGCGCCCCCCTGTGGATGGATCCGGCTGTGGGGTCTTGGACCCCTTCTTGGGGTCCCCCCCAAGCCATCCATGCCGGCCATGGGCACCCAAAACCCCCATGTGTGAGTGAACAGCCTCCCCTGGGTACCCATAGTGAAATCAGGCTTAAAGTGACCTGTGGCGCCCCCCTGTGGATGGATCTTGGTGGGGGTGCTTGGACCCCTTCTTGGGGTCTCCTCCAAGCCAGCCATGCCGACCATGGGCACCCAAAACCCCCATGTGTGAGTGAACAGCCTCCCCAGTGTACCCATAGTGAAATCAGGCTTAAAGTGACCTGTGGCGCCCCCCTGTGGATGGATCTTGGTGGGGGTGCTTGGACCCCTTCTTGGGGTCTCCCCCAAGCCAGCCATGCCGACCAAGGGCACCCAAAACCCCCATGTGTGAGTGAACAGCCTCCCCAGTGTCCCCCCAGTGAAATCAGGCCTAAAGTGACCTGTGGCGCCCCCCTGTGGATGGATTCGGCTGTGGGTGCTTGGACCCCTTCTTGGGGTCTCCCCCAAGCCAGCCATGCCGACCAAGGGCACCCAAAACCCCCATGTGTGAGTGAACAGCCTCCCCTGGGTCCCCATAGTGAAATCCGGCCTAAAGTGACCTGTGGCGCCCCCCTGTGGATGGATCCGGCTGTGGGGTCTTGGACCCCTTCTTGGGGTCCCCCCCAAGCCATCCATGCCGGCCATGGGCACCCAAAACCCCCATGTGTGAGTGAACAGCCTCCCCTGGGTACCCATAGTGAAATCAGGCTTAAAGTGACCTGTGGCGCCCCCCTGTGGATGGATCTTGGTGGGGGTGCTTGGACCCCTTCTTGGGGTCTCCTCCAAGCCAGCCATGCCGACCATGGGCACCCAAAACCCCCATGTGTGAGTGAACAGCCTCCCCAGTGTACCCATAGTGAAATCAGGCTTAAAGTGACCTGTGGCGCCCCCCTGTGGATGGATCTTGGTGGGGGTGCTTGGACCCCTTCTTGGGGTCTCCCCCAAGCCAGCCATGCCGACCAAGGGCACCCAAAACCCCCATGTGTGAGTGAACAGCCTCCCCAGTGTCCCCCCAGTGAAATCAGGCCTAAAGTGACCTGTGGCGCCCCCCTGTGGATGGATTCGGCTGTGGGTGCTTGGACCCCTTCTTGGGGTCTCCCCCAAGCCAGCCATGCCGACCAAGGGCACCCAAAACCCCCATGTGTGAGTGAACAGCCTCCCCTGGGTACCCATAGTGAAATCAGGCTTAAAGTGACCTGTGGCGCCCCCCTGTGGATGGATCCGGGTGTGGGGTCTTGGACCCCCCCTTGGGGTCACCCCCAAGCCGGCCAAGGGCACCCAAAACCCCCATGTGTGAGGTAAGAGCCTCCCCTGGTTCTCCTAGTGTCCGCCGGCGGTTTACCATATGGGGGTGTCTGACCACCACCCCAATCCGAGAAAAGTGCATCAAAATCGGCCTCCGTGAGCCAGGAGTCGGTCCCTGGTTCTCATAGTGTCAACCGGATGATTTCCATATGGGGGTGTCTGACCACCACCCCAATCCGAGAAAAGTGCAACAAAATCGGCCTCCGTGAGCCAGGAGTCGGTCCCTGGTTCTCCTGGTGTCCGCCGGCGGTTATCCATATGGGGGTGTCTGACCACCACCCCAATCCGAGAAAAGTGCATCAAAATCGGCCTCCGTGAGCCAGGAGTCGGTCCCTGGTTCTCATAGTGTCAACCGGATGGTTTCCATATGGGGGTGTCTGACCACCAACCCAATCCGAGAAAAGTGCATCAAAATCGGCCTTCCGGGAGCCAGGAGTCGGTCCCTGGTTCTCCTGTTGTCAACCGGATGATTTCCATATGGGGGTGTCTGACCACCAACCCAATCCGAGAAAAGTGCATCAAAATCGGCCTTCCGGGAGCCAGGAGTCGGTCCCTGGTTCTCCTGGTGTCAACCGGATGGTTTCCATATGGGGGTGTCTGACCACCAACCCAATCCGAGAAAAGTGCATCAAAATCGGCCTTCCGGGAGCCAGGAGTCGGTCCCTGGTTCTCCTGGTGTCAACCGGATGGTTTCCATATGGGGGTGTCTGACCACCAACCCAATCCGAGAAAAGTGCATCAAAATCGGCCTTCCGGGAGCCAGGAGTCGGTCCCTGGTTCTCCTGGTGTCAACCGGATGGTTTCCATATGGGGGTGTCTGACCACCAACCCAATCCGAGAAAAGTGCATCAAAATCGGCCTTCCGGGAGCCAGGAGTCGGTCCCTGGTTCTCATAGTGTCAACCGGATGATTTCCATATGGGGGTGTCTGACCACCAACCCAATCCGAGAAAAGTGCATCAAAATCGGCCTTCCGGGAGCCAGGAGTCGGTCCCTGGTTCTCCTGGTGTCAACCGGATGGTTTCCATATGGGGGTGTCTGACCACCAACCCAATCCGAGAAAAGTGCATCAAAATCGGCCTTCCGGGAGCCAGGAGTCGGTCCCTGGTTCTCATAGTGTCAACCGGATGATTTCCATATGGGGGTGTCTGACCACCAACCCAATCCGAGAAAAGTGCATCAAAATCGGCCTTCCGGGAGCCAGGAGTCGGTCCCTGGTTCTCATAGTGTCAACCGGATGGTTTCCATATGGGGGTGTCTGACCACCAACCCAATCCGAGAAAAGTGCATCAAAATCGGCCTTCCGGGAGCCAGGAGTCGGTCCCTGGTTCTCATAGTGTCAACCGGATGATTTCCATATGGGGGTGTCTGACCACCAACCCAATCCGAGAAAAGTGCATCAAAATCGGCCTTCCGGGAGCCAGGAGTCGGTCCCTGGTTCTCCTGGTGTCAACCGGATGGTTTCCATATGGGGGTGTCTGACCACCAACCCAATCCGAGAAAAGTGCATCAAAATCGGCCTTCCGGGAGCCAGGAGTCGGTCCCTGGTTCTCATAGTGTCAACCGGATGGTTTCCATATAGGGGTGTCTGACCACCAACCCAATCCGAGAAAAGTGCATCAAAATCGGCCTTCCGGGAGCCAGGAGTCGGTCCCTGGTTCTCATAGTGTCAACCGGATGATTTCCATATGGGGGTGTCTGACCACCAACCCAATCCGAGAAAAGTGCATCAAAATCGGCCTTCCGGGAGCCAGGAGTCGGTCCCTGGTTCTCATAGTGTCAACCG
The DNA here is from genome assembly GCF_964263955.1 of Coregonus lavaretus. Taxonomy (NCBI): domain Eukaryota; kingdom Metazoa; phylum Chordata; class Actinopteri; order Salmoniformes; family Salmonidae; genus Coregonus; species Coregonus lavaretus. The sequence continues at coordinate 24,190 of NW_028163383.1, forward strand.
GATGATTTCCATATGGGGGTGTCTGACCACCAACCCAATCCGAGAAAAGTGCATCAAAATCGGCCTTCCGGGAGCCAGGAGTCGGTCCCTGGTTCTCATAGTGTCAACCGGATGGTTTCCATATGGGGGTGTCTGACCACCAACCCAATCCGAGAAAAGTGCATCAAAATCGGCCTTCCGGGAGCCAGGAGTCGGTCCCTGGTTCTCATAGTGTCAACCGGATGATTTCCATATGGGGGTGTCTGACCACCAACCCAATCCGAGAAAAGTGCATCAAAATCGGCCTTCCGGGAGCCAGGAGTCGGTCCCTGGTTCTCCTGGTGTCAACCGGATGGTTTCCATATGGGGGTGTCTGACCACCAACCCAATCCGAGAAAAGTGCATCAAAATCGGCCTTCCGGGAGCCAGGAGTCGGTCCCTGGTTCTCATAGTGTCAACCGGATGATTTCCATATGGGGGTGTCTGACCACCAACCCAATCCGAGAAAAGTGCATCAAAATCGGCCTTCCGGGAGCCAGGAGTCGGTCCCTGGTTCTCCTGGTGTCCGCCGGCGGTTATCCATATGGGGGTGTCTGACCACCAACCCAATCCGAGAAAAGTGCATCAAAATCGGCCTTCCGTGAGGCAGGAGTCGGTCCCTGGTTCTCCTGTTGTCAACCGGATGATTTCCATATGGGGGTGTCTGACCACCACCCCAATCCGAAAAAAGTGCATCAAATCGGCCTTCCGTGAGCCAGGAGTCGGTCCCTGGTTCTCCTGGTGTCCGCCGGCGGACAACCATGTTGGGGTGTCTGACCCACAACCCAATCCG
>NW_028163383.1:37500-45000 GCF_964263955.1 Coregonus lavaretus
GCAGTGAGCTGCAGTCTCAGTCCGAGTGAGAGATGGTTTGAGCGGACACAGAGTGTGGGCCTGGAGGCATGGAGGTCGGGGACGCCCATGCAGTGAGCTGCAGTCTCAGTCCGAGTGAGAGATGGTTTGAGCGGACACGGAGTGTGGGCCTGGAGGCATGGAGGTCGGGGACGCCCATGCAGTGAGCTGCAGTCTCAGTCCGAGTGAGAGATGGTTTGAGCGGACACGGAGTGTGGGCCTGGAGGCATGGAGGTCGGGGAGGCCCATGCAGTGAGCTGCAGTCTCAGTCCGAGTGAGAGATGGTTTGAGCGGACACAGAGTGTGGGCCTGGAGGCATGGAGGTCGGGGACGCCCATGCAGTGAGCTGCAGTCTCAGTCCGAGTGAGAGATGGTTTGAGCGGACACGGAGTGTGGGCCTGGAGGCATGGAGGTCGGGGACGCCCATGCAGTGAGCTGCAGTCTCAGTCCGAGTGAGAGATGGTTTGAGCGGACACGGAGTGTGGGCCTGGAGGCATGGAGGTCGGGGACGCCCATGCAGTGAGCTGCAGTCTCAGTCCGAGTGAGAGATGGTTTGAGCGGACACAGAGTGTGGGCCTGGAGGCATGGAGGTCGGGGACGCCCATGCAGTGAGCTGCAGTCTCAGTCCGAGTGAGAGATGGTTTGAGCGGACACGGAGTGTGGGCCTGGAGGCATGGAGGTCGGGGACGCCCATGCAGTGAGCTGCAGTCTCAGTCCGAGTGAGAGATGGTTTGAGCGGACACGGAGTGTGGGCCTGGAGGCATGGAGGTCGGGGACGCCCATGCAGTGAGCTGCATTCTCAGTCCGAGTGAGAGATGGTTTGAGCGGGCAGGGAGTGTGGGCTTGGTGGTCGTGGTTCTGGAGCCCAGGCCATCCAGGGAGTGAGCTGCAGTCTGAGGCCGAGTGAGAGAGGGTTTGAGTGGGCAGGGAGTGTGGGCTTGGTGGTCGTGGTTCTGGAGCCCAGGCCATCCAGGGAGTGAGCTGCAGTCTGAGGCCGAGTGAGAGAGGGTTTGAGTGGGCAGGGAGTGTGGGCTTGGTGGTCGTGGTTCTGGAGCCCAGGCCATCCAGGGAGTGAGCTGCAGTCTCAGGCCGAGTGAGAGAGGGTTTCACTGGGCATGGAGTGTAGAGATGGAGGCAATGAGCTCCAGAGGTCACAAAGGTCAATGTGGGCCTGCATGGCTGTCAGCAGGGCCACAGAGAGAAGGCCCAAGTGAATAGGTGTGTCTGTGTGAGTGAGTGAACCTGTCTCATAGGGGGGCAGAGCAGGCATCCCCTTTGGGGGCTGTCTGCTCTGTCCCCCTTTTTTTTTGGCCTCCTATACCTCTGGAGGTCAAGGGAGTAAGCTGTACTCTCAAGCCCATGTGAGAGAGGCTTTTAATGGGAAGAGAGAGTTTAAAAAGAGGCATGGAGCTCCAGAGGTCACAAAGGTCAATGTGGGCCTGCATGGATGTCAGCAGGGCATGAGGGAGAAGGCCCAAGTGAATAGGTGTGTCTGTGTGAGTGAGTGAACCTGTCTCATAGGGGGGCAGAGCAGGCATCCCCTTTGGGGGCTGTCTGCTCTGTCCCCCTTTTTTTTTGGCCTCCTATACCTCTGGAGGTCAAGGGAGTAAGCTGTACTCTCAAGCCCATGGGAGAGAGGGTTTTAATAGGGAGAGAGTGATTAAAAAGAGGCATGGTGCTCCAGGGGAGTGAGCTGTACTCTCATGCCCATGGGAGATGCCCTTTACTAGGCAGGGAGTTTAGAACAAGGTGCATGGAGCTCCAGAGGTCACAAAGGTCAATGTGGGCCTGCATGGATGTCAGCAGGGCATGAGGGAGAAGGCCCAAGTGAATAGGTTTGTCTGTGTGTGTCTGTGTGAGTGAGTGAGTGAGTGTGTGTGTGAACCTTTCCCACAGGAGGGCAGCACTGTGCAGGCAGCTCCAATGGAGGCTGGCTGCTCTGTGCCCATGTATTATTTGTTCTCTCTCTCTCTCTCTCCCCTTTCTTCTGGCCTGCTGGGTCACTTTTGTGTGTGGAGGGCTGGACTCTGTCTCACCCATCCCAGCCATGGGCACCCAGAATGCCCATGTGTGAGTCAGGAGCCCTCCCCTGGTTCTCCTAGTGAAAATGACCTGTGGCGCCCCCCTGTGGATGGATCTTGGTGGGGGTGCTTGGACCCCTTCTTGGGGTCCCCCCCAAGCCAGCCATGCCGACCAAGGGCACCCAAAACCCCCATGTGTGAGTGAAAAGCCTCCCCTGGGTCCCCATAGTGAAATCCGGCCTAAAGTGACCTGTGGCGCCCCCCTGTGGATGGATCCGGCTGTGGGGTCTTGGACCCCTTCTTGGGGTCCCCCCCAAGCCAGCCATGCCGACCAAGGGCACCCAAAACCCCCATGTGTGAGTGAAAAGCCTCCCCTGGGTCCCCATAGTGAAATCCGGCCTAAAGTGACCTGTGGCGCCCCCCTGTGGATGGATCCGGCTGTGGGGTCTTGGACCCCTTCTTGGGGTCCCCCCCAAGCCATCCATGCCGGCCATGGGCACCCAAAACCCCCATGTGTGAGTGAACAGCCTCCCCTGGGTACCCATAGTGAAATCAGGCTTAAAGTGACCTGTGGCGCCCCCCTGTGGATGGATCTTGGTGGGGGTGCTTGGACCCCTTCTTGGGGTCTCCTCCAAGCCAGCCATGCCGACCATGGGCACCCAAAACCCCCATGTGTGAGTGAACAGCCTCCCCAGTGTACCCATAGTGAAATCAGGCTTAAAGTGACCTGTGGCGCCCCCCTGTGGATGGATCTTGGTGGGGGTGCTTGGACCCCTTCTTGGGGTCTCCCCCAAGCCAGCCATGCCGACCAAGGGCACCCAAAACCCCCATGTGTGAGTGAACAGCCTCCCCAGTGTCCCCCCAGTGAAATCAGGCCTAAAGTGACCTGTGGCGCCCCCCTGTGGATGGATTCGGCTGTGGGTGCTTGGACCCCTTCTTGGGGTCTCCCCCAAGCCAGCCATGCCGACCAAGGGCACCCAAAACCCCCATGTGTGAGTGAACAGCCTCCCCTGGGTCCCCATAGTGAAATCCGGCCTAAAGTGACCTGTGGCGCCCCCCTGTGGATGGATCCGGCTGTGGGGTCTTGGACCCCTTCTTGGGGTCCCCCCCAAGCCATCCATGCCGGCCATGGGCACCCAAAACCCCCATGTGTGAGTGAACAGCCTCCCCTGGGTACCCATAGTGAAATCAGGCTTAAAGTGACCTGTGGCGCCCCCCTGTGGATGGATCTTGGTGGGGGTGCTTGGACCCCTTCTTGGGGTCTCCTCCAAGCCAGCCATGCCGACCATGGGCACCCAAAACCCCCATGTGTGAGTGAACAGCCTCCCCAGTGTACCCATAGTGAAATCAGGCTTAAAGTGACCTGTGGCGCCCCCCTGTGGATGGATCTTGGTGGGGGTGCTTGGACCCCTTCTTGGGGTCTCCCCCAAGCCAGCCATGCCGACCAAGGGCACCCAAAACCCCCATGTGTGAGTGAACAGCCTCCCCAGTGTCCCCCCAGTGAAATCAGGCCTAAAGTGACCTGTGGCGCCCCCCTGTGGATGGATTCGGCTGTGGGTGCTTGGACCCCTTCTTGGGGTCTCCCCCAAGCCAGCCATGCCGACCAAGGGCACCCAAAACCCCCATGTGTGAGTGAACAGCCTCCCCTGGGTCCCCATAGTGAAATCCGGCCTAAAGTGACCTGTGGCGCCCCCCTGTGGATGGATCCGGCTGTGGGGTCTTGGACCCCTTCTTGGGGTCCCCCCCAAGCCATCCATGCCGGCCATGGGCACCCAAAACCCCCATGTGTGAGTGAACAGCCTCCCCTGGGTACCCATAGTGAAATCAGGCTTAAAGTGACCTGTGGCGCCCCCCTGTGGATGGATCTTGGTGGGGGTGCTTGGACCCCTTCTTGGGGTCTCCTCCAAGCCAGCCATGCCGACCATGGGCACCCAAAACCCCCATGTGTGAGTGAACAGCCTCCCCAGTGTACCCATAGTGAAATCAGGCTTAAAGTGACCTGTGGCGCCCCCCTGTGGATGGATCTTGGTGGGGGTGCTTGGACCCCTTCTTGGGGTCTCCCCCAAGCCAGCCATGCCGACCAAGGGCACCCAAAACCCCCATGTGTGAGTGAACAGCCTCCCCAGTGTCCCCCCAGTGAAATCAGGCCTAAAGTGACCTGTGGCGCCCCCCTGTGGATGGATTCGGCTGTGGGTGCTTGGACCCCTTCTTGGGGTCTCCCCCAAGCCAGCCATGCCGACCAAGGGCACCCAAAACCCCCATGTGTGAGTGAACAGCCTCCCCTGGGTCCCCATAGTGAAATCCGGCCTAAAGTGACCTGTGGCGCCCCCCTGTGGATGGATCCGGCTGTGGGGTCTTGGACCCCTTCTTGGGGTCCCCCCCAAGCCATCCATGCCGGCCATGGGCACCCAAAACCCCCATGTGTGAGTGAACAGCCTCCCCTGGGTACCCATAGTGAAATCAGGCTTAAAGTGACCTGTGGCGCCCCCCTGTGGATGGATCTTGGTGGGGGTGCTTGGACCCCTTCTTGGGGTCTCCTCCAAGCCAGCCATGCCGACCATGGGCACCCAAAACCCCCATGTGTGAGTGAACAGCCTCCCCAGTGTACCCATAGTGAAATCAGGCTTAAAGTGACCTGTGGCGCCCCCCTGTGGATGGATCTTGGTGGGGGTGCTTGGACCCCTTCTTGGGGTCTCCCCCAAGCCAGCCATGCCGACCAAGGGCACCCAAAACCCCCATGTGTGAGTGAACAGCCTCCCCAGTGTCCCCCCAGTGAAATCAGGCCTAAAGTGACCTGTGGCGCCCCCCTGTGGATGGATTCGGCTGTGGGTGCTTGGACCCCTTCTTGGGGTCTCCCCCAAGCCAGCCATGCCGACCAAGGGCACCCAAAACCCCCATGTGTGAGTGAACAGCCTCCCCTGGGTACCCATAGTGAAATCAGGCTTAAAGTGACCTGTGGCGCCCCCCTGTGGATGGATCCGGGTGTGGGGTCTTGGACCCCCCCTTGGGGTCACCCCCAAGCCGGCCAAGGGCACCCAAAACCCCCATGTGTGAGGTAAGAGCCTCCCCTGGTTCTCCTAGTGTCCGCCGGCGGTTTACCATATGGGGGTGTCTGACCACCACCCCAATCCGAGAAAAGTGCATCAAAATCGGCCTCCGTGAGCCAGGAGTCGGTCCCTGGTTCTCATAGTGTCAACCGGATGATTTCCATATGGGGGTGTCTGACCACCACCCCAATCCGAGAAAAGTGCAACAAAATCGGCCTCCGTGAGCCAGGAGTCGGTCCCTGGTTCTCCTGGTGTCCGCCGGCGGTTATCCATATGGGGGTGTCTGACCACCACCCCAATCCGAGAAAAGTGCATCAAAATCGGCCTCCGTGAGCCAGGAGTCGGTCCCTGGTTCTCATAGTGTCAACCGGATGGTTTCCATATGGGGGTGTCTGACCACCAACCCAATCCGAGAAAAGTGCATCAAAATCGGCCTTCCGGGAGCCAGGAGTCGGTCCCTGGTTCTCCTGTTGTCAACCGGATGATTTCCATATGGGGGTGTCTGACCACCAACCCAATCCGAGAAAAGTGCATCAAAATCGGCCTTCCGGGAGCCAGGAGTCGGTCCCTGGTTCTCCTGGTGTCAACCGGATGGTTTCCATATGGGGGTGTCTGACCACCAACCCAATCCGAGAAAAGTGCATCAAAATCGGCCTTCCGGGAGCCAGGAGTCGGTCCCTGGTTCTCCTGGTGTCAACCGGATGGTTTCCATATGGGGGTGTCTGACCACCAACCCAATCCGAGAAAAGTGCATCAAAATCGGCCTTCCGGGAGCCAGGAGTCGGTCCCTGGTTCTCCTGGTGTCAACCGGATGGTTTCCATATGGGGGTGTCTGACCACCAACCCAATCCGAGAAAAGTGCATCAAAATCGGCCTTCCGGGAGCCAGGAGTCGGTCCCTGGTTCTCATAGTGTCAACCGGATGATTTCCATATGGGGGTGTCTGACCACCAACCCAATCCGAGAAAAGTGCATCAAAATCGGCCTTCCGGGAGCCAGGAGTCGGTCCCTGGTTCTCCTGGTGTCAACCGGATGGTTTCCATATGGGGGTGTCTGACCACCAACCCAATCCGAGAAAAGTGCATCAAAATCGGCCTTCCGGGAGCCAGGAGTCGGTCCCTGGTTCTCATAGTGTCAACCGGATGATTTCCATATGGGGGTGTCTGACCACCAACCCAATCCGAGAAAAGTGCATCAAAATCGGCCTTCCGGGAGCCAGGAGTCGGTCCCTGGTTCTCATAGTGTCAACCGGATGGTTTCCATATGGGGGTGTCTGACCACCAACCCAATCCGAGAAAAGTGCATCAAAATCGGCCTTCCGGGAGCCAGGAGTCGGTCCCTGGTTCTCATAGTGTCAACCGGATGATTTCCATATGGGGGTGTCTGACCACCAACCCAATCCGAGAAAAGTGCATCAAAATCGGCCTTCCGGGAGCCAGGAGTCGGTCCCTGGTTCTCCTGGTGTCAACCGGATGGTTTCCATATGGGGGTGTCTGACCACCAACCCAATCCGAGAAAAGTGCATCAAAATCGGCCTTCCGGGAGCCAGGAGTCGGTCCCTGGTTCTCATAGTGTCAACCGGATGGTTTCCATATAGGGGTGTCTGACCACCAACCCAATCCGAGAAAAGTGCATCAAAATCGGCCTTCCGGGAGCCAGGAGTCGGTCCCTGGTTCTCATAGTGTCAACCGGATGATTTCCATATGGGGGTGTCTGACCACCAACCCAATCCGAGAAAAGTGCATCAAAATCGGCCTTCCGGGAGCCAGGAGTCGGTCCCTGGTTCTCATAGTGTCAACCGGATGATTTCCATATGGGGGTGTCTGACCACCAACCCAATCCGAGAAAAGTGCATCAAAATCGGCCTTCCGGGAGCCAGGAGTCGGTCCCTGGTTCTCATAGTGTCAACCGGATGGTTTCCATATGGGGGTGTCTGACCACCAACCCAATCCGAGAAAAGTGCATCAAAATCGGCCTTCCGGGAGCCAGGAGTCGGTCCCTGGTTCTCATAGTGTCAACCGGATGATTTCCATATGGGGGTGTCTGACCACCAACCCAATCCGAGAAAAGTGCATCAAAATCGGCCTTCCGGGAGCCAGGAGTCGGTCCCTGGTTCTCCTGGTGTCAACCGGATGGTTTCCATATGGGGGTGTCTGACCACCAACCCAATCCGAGAAAAGTGCATCAAAATCGGCCTTCCGGGAGCCAGGAGTCGGTCCCTGGTTCTCATAGTGTCAACCGGATGATTTCCATATGGGGGTGTCTGACCACCAACCCAATCCGAGAAAAGTGCATCAAAATCGGCCTTCCGGGAGCCAGGAGTCGGTCCCTGGTTCTCCTGGTGTCCGCCGGCGGTTATCCATATGGGGGTGTCTGACCACCAACCCAATCCGAGAAAAGTGCATCAAAATCGGC
>NW_028163382.1:0-2500 GCF_964263955.1 Coregonus lavaretus
AACAGTTGCAAACGAGAGTTTCTATTGGACAAATTCAGGTATGTTTATCCCCGTTTCGTTCCGTTTGCTTCTGTTTAAGAAAAGCTTTTCAACAGAATCAACGGAATGAATACACCCCTGATCACACGCAAACACAGTTCACTTTCATAGCAGCCTAATGCGGCTCGTTGTATAATTCCTTCTCGCATCTACGCGCTCTCCTCCTCTCACCTTTTCCCTTCGCTTGTGGACTTCAATACACAACACATCAGCTGTCTGTGACCAGGTCGAAAAAATACATCCAAGCCAAACCTTCATATCATAACGGCTATCCGCTACACACAGTCTACATCGTTGTCACCATATTAGTTAACGTCATGGTCAAAGTAGCTAGCTACTATAACTAACGGGTTAGTAAACCCGCAAAATCATGCAGTAGTGTACAGTCAGCAAGCAGTTCAGCAGTTACACCGGCGAGTCCCTGGTGGCAATAAATTAATAAAAACCAAAAGCTTACCTTGACTTGGAAGAGTTCCAGTGTTGGATAGACATAGCCCGCTAGCTAACATAGCATCCCTCTCTGTTTGAGCCGGGTGTTTGAGTAGGCTAAACTAGCTAGCTGCATTCGCTAGCTAAGTAAGTGAAAGTTTAAAAAAATAAAACTATGAAACATAGCTCTAACTCTCTCTTGCGTCTCCTTCATTTTTGAAGAAAATAATTTATTACAAACTGTTCAACTATTGTCTCTCTCTCTCTTTGAGTCAACTACTCACCACTTTTAATGCACTGCAGTGCTAGCTAGCTGTAGCTTATGCTTTCAGTACTAGATTCATTCTCTGATCCTTTGATTGGGTGGACAACATGATACAAGAGCTCTGATAGGTTGGAGGACGTCCTCCGGAAGTTGTCATAATTACTGTGTAAGTCTATGGAAGGGGGTGAGAACCATGAGCCTCCAACCTATCAGAGGAGGATGGATGCTAGCTGTCCTCCGGCTACACCACGGTGCTACCCTACAGAGTGCTGTTGAGGTTACTGTAGACCTTCATTACAAAACAGTGTGTTTTAATCAATTATTTGGTGACATGTGAATACATCTAGTGTAGTTTCATCTAAAAATTACAATTTTAATGTTCCCCATTGTATATTTTTATGAAATTCCCTGACGAGCACGGTCCTCACCTTCCTCCTCTGAGGAGCCTCCACTGGTCAGCATGTAGCCTATGGTCATCCTGTATACAGTTATCTAAATACAAATATTGATTTGCTATACATACTTGTGGCAGTGAGTTTATGGCTTACCACTGATAGTCTACAGAGAATCATTAGTGAATCATCTTTCTCTGTGTGAAATATGAGGTCAGCATGTAGCCAGTGAATCAGCCATGAATAGAACATGGAATGTAGGTGATGAGGACATAAGAAGAGGAGAGCCAAAAGGAGGCATAGACAGGCCAGGACAGGAGTGTTCTAACCTCATAGACAGGCCAGGACAGGAGTGTTCTAACCTCATAGACAGGCCAGGACGGGAGTGTTCTAACCTCATAGACAGGTCAGGACAGGAGTGTTCTAACCTCATAGACAGGTCAGGACAGGAGTGTTCTAATCTCATAGACAGGCCAGGACAGGAGTGTTCTAACCACATAGACAGGCCAGGACGGGAGTGTTCTAACCACATAGACAGGCCAGGACGGGAGTGTTCTAACCACATAGACAGGCCAGGACGGGAGTGTTCTAACCACATAGACAGGCCAGGACGGGAGTGTGGAGTGTGGAGTGTTCTAACTTCATAGACAGGCCAGGACAGGAGTGTTCTAATCTCATAGACAGGCCAGGACAGGAGTGTTCTAACCTCATAGACAGGTCAGGACAGGAGTGTTCTAATCTCATAGACAGGCCAGGACAGGAGTGTTCTAACCACATAGACAGGCCAGGACGGGAGTGTTCTAACCACATAGACAGGCCAGGACGGGAGTGTTCTAACCACATAGACAGGCCAGGACGGGAGTGTGGAGTGTGGAGTGTGGAGTGTTCTAACCTCATAGACAGACCAGGATGGGAGTGTTCTAACCTCATAGACAGGCCAGGACAGGAGTGTTCTAACCTCATAGACAGGCCAGGACGGGAGTGTTCTAACTTCATAGACAGGCCAGGACAGGAGTGTTCTAATCTCATAGACAGGCCAGGACAGGAGTGTTCTAACCACATAGACAGGCCAGGACAGGAGTGTTCTAACCTCATAGACAGGCCAGGACAGGAGTGTTCTAACCTCATAGACAGGCCAGGACAGGAGTGTGGAGTGTTCTAACCTCATAGACAGGCCAGGACGGGAGTGTTCTAACCTCATAGACAGGCCAGGACAGGAGTGTGGAGTGTTCTAACCTCAAAGTGTGAACGCACGCCAAGAGCAGTGAAGTCAAACTGCCCTTCCTGTCTGATCAAGCAGAGCCAGGCAGAACAGCAGATAGAGTCATGTGGCCTGAGTTCTCTCTCCATCATCCTCCCACTCAATTCAATTCAA
>NW_028163382.1:7500-15000 GCF_964263955.1 Coregonus lavaretus
CTACTTCCCCAAAAATCAGATGAACTCGTGGACACCATTTGTATGTCTCTGTGTCCAGTATGAAGGAAGTTGCTCACTGGCGCTAGCGCAATTGCTAACTAGTATCCCTTTAAAGTCTGTGTCCTGAGGGGTTACACTGCAGCAGGGCCACTTCCTGCTAACTAGGAGTTAACATACCTAACAAGAAGTTATCTGACTACTGGGCGTGTTCCAGCAGCACTGAGGTATGTGTGTGTGTGTGTGAAATAACAGACCCAACTAGAAGCTTTCTGACTCCTGTGTTTTCCTGCTGCCCTGATGGAAGTGAAGAAAAGAGGTGGTTGTTTCCCCACATGGCTGAGCAGAGAGCAGGGTCTTTGCGACAGAGGAAGAGGTGGTTGTTTCCCCACATGGCTGAGCAGAGAGCAGGGTCTTTGCGACAGAGGAAGAGGTGGTTGTTTCCCCACATGGCTGAGCAGAGAGCAGGGTCTTTGTGACAGAGGAAGAGGTGGCTGTTTCCCCCACCTGGCTGAGCAGAGAGCAGGGTCTTTGCGACAGAGGAAGAGGTGGCTGTTTCCCCCACCTGGCTGAGCAGAGAGCAGGGTCTTTGCGACAGAGGAAGAGGTGGTTGTTTCCCCCACCTGGCTGAGCAGAGAGCAGGGTGTTTGTGACAGAGGGAATAGGGTTTCATAGACCATAGTCCTGACATGTCCATGAGAGAAATACAGAGCACTGTTTCAACTCGCCAGGCCTCTAGTCAAACAGATGTTTCCATTCGTTAGTCTTTTAGTGTGGGGCCTAACCCTAGACTGTCCCACTATACTGTTGCTGTTGCCTGACTCTATTCAGACTATTTACTGTACCACTATACTGTAGCCTGACTCTATTCAGACTATTTACTGTACCACTATACTGTAGCCTGACTCTATTCAGACTATTTAATGTACTACTATACTGTAGCCTGACTCGATTCAGACTATTTACTGTACCACTATACTGTAGCCTGACTCTATTCAGACTATTTAATGTACTACTATACTGTAGCCTGACTCGATTCAGACTATTTACTGTACTACTATACTGTAGCCTGACTCTATTCAGACTATTTACTGTACTACTATACTGTAGCCTGACTCTATTCAGACTATTTACTGTACCACTATACTGTAGCCTGACTCTATTCAGACTATTTACTGTACCACTATACTGTAGCCTGACTCTATTCAGACTATTTACTGTACCACTATACTGTAGCCTGACTCTATTCAGACTATTTACTGTACCACTATACTGTAGCCTGACTCTATTCAGACTATTTACTGTACTACTATACTGTAGCCTGACTCTATTCAGACTATTTACTGTACCACTATACTGTAGCCTGACTCTATTCAGACTATTTACTGTACCACTATACTGTAGCCTGACTCTATTCAGACTATTTACTGTACTACTATACTGTAGCCTGACTCTATTCAGACTATTTACTGTACCACTATACTGTAGCCTGACTCTATTCAGACTATTTACTGTACTACTATACTGTAGCCTGACTCTATTCAGACTATTTACTGTACCACTATACTGTAGCCTGACTCTATTCAGACTATTTACTGTACCACTATACTGTAGCCTGACTCTATTCAGACTATTTACTGTACCACTATACTGTAGCCTGACTCTATTCAGACTATTTACTGTACTACTATACTGTAGCCTGACTCTATTCAGACTATTTACTGTACCACTATACTGTAGCCTGACTCTATTCAGACTATTTACTGTACTACTATACTGTAGCCTGGCTCTATTCAGACTATTTACTGTACCACTATACTGTAGCCTGACTCTATTCAGACTATTTACTGTACTACTATACTGTAGCCTGACTCTATTCAGACTATTTACTGTACTACTATACTGTAGCCTGACTCTATTCAGACTATTTACTGTACCACTATACTGTAGCCTGACTCTATTCAGACTATTTACTGTACTACTATACTGTAGCCTGACTCGATTCAGACTATTTACTGTACTACTATACTGTAGCCTGACTCTATTCAGACTATTTACTGTACTACTATACTGTAGCCTGACTCTATTCAGACTATTTACTGTACCACTATACTGTAGCCTGACTCTATTCAGACTATTTACTGTACTACTATACTGTAGCCTGACTCTATTCAGACTATTTACTGTACTACTATACTGTAGCCTGGCTCTATTCAGACTATTTACTGTACTACTATACTGTAGCCTGACTCTATTCAGACTATTTACTGTACCACTATACTGTAGCCTGACTCTATTCAGACTATTTACTGTCCTACTATACTGTAGCCTGACTCTATTCAGACTATTTACTGTCCTACTATACTGTAGCCTGACTCTATTCAGACTATTTACTGTACCACTATACTGTAGCCTGACTCTATTCAGACTATTTACTGTACCACTATACTGTAGCCTGACTCTATTCAGACTATTTACTGTACCACTATACTGTAGCCTGACTTTATTCAGACTATTTACTGTACTACTATACTGTAGCCTGGCTCTATTCAGACTATTTACTGTACTACTATACTGTAGCCTGACTCTATTCAGACTATTTACTGTACCACTATACTGTAGCCTGACTCTATTCAGACTATTTACTGTACCACTATACTGTAGCCTGACTCTATTCAGACTATTTACTGTACCACTATACTGTAGCCTGACTCTATTCAGACTATTTAATGTACTACTATACTGTAGCCTGACTCTATTCAGACTATTTACTGTACCACTATACTGTAGCCTGACTCTATTCAGACTATTTACTGTACCACTATAATGTAGCCTGACTCTATTCAGACTATTTACTGTACTACTATACTGTAGCCTGACTCTATTCAGACTATTTACTGTACCACTATACTGTAGCCTGACTCTATTCAGACTATTTACTGTACCACTATACTGTAGCCTGACTCTATTCAGACTATTTACTGTACTACTATACTGTAGCCTGGCTCTATTCAGACTATTTACTGTACCACTATACTGTAGCCTGACTCTATTCAGACTATTTACTGTACTACTATACTGTAGCCTGGCTCTATTCAGACTATTTACTGTACCACTATACTGTAGCCTGGCTCTATTCAGACTATTTACTGTACCACTATACTGTAGCCTGGCTCTATTCAGACTATTTACTGTACCACTATACTGTAGCCTGACTCTATTCAGACTATTTACTGTACTACTATACTGTAGCCTGACTCTATTCAGACTATTTACTGTACTACTATACTGTAGCCTGACTCTATTCAGACTATTTACTGTACCACTATACTGTAGCCTGACTATATTCAGACTATTTACTGTACTACTATACTGTAGCCTGACTCTATTCAGACTATTTACTGTACCACTATACTGTAGCCTGACTCTATTCAGACTATTTACTGTACTACTATACTGTAGCCTGACTCTATTCAGACTATTTACTGTACTACTATACTGTAGCCTGACTCTATTCAGACTATTTACTGTACTACTATACTGTAGCCTGACTCTATTCAGACTATTTACTGTACCACTATACTGTAGCCTGACTCTATTCAGACTATTTACTGTACCACTATACTGTAGCCTGACTCTATTCAGACTATTTACTGTACCACTATACTGTAGCCTGGCTCTATTCAGACTATTTACTGTACTACTATACTGTAGCCTGACTCTATTCAGACTATTTACTGTACTACTATACTGTAGCCTGACTCTATTCAGACTATTTACTGTACCACTATACTGTAGCCTGACTCTATTCAGACTATTTACTGTACTACTATACTGTAGCCTGGCTCTATTCAGACTATTTACTGTACTACTATACTGTAGCCTGACTCTATTCAGACTATTTACTGTACTACTATACTGTAGCCTGGCTCTATTCAGACTATTTACTGTACCACTATACTGTAGCCTGGCTCTATTCAGACTATTTACTGTACTACTATACTGTAGCCTGACTCTATTCAGACTATTTACTGTACTACTATACTGTAGCCTGACTCTATTCAGACTATTTACTGTACTACTATACTGTAGCCTGACTCTATTCAGACTATTTACTGTACCACTATACTGTAGCCTGACTCTATTCAGACTATTTACTGTACTACTATACTGTAGCCTGACTCTATTCAGACTATTTACTGTACTACTATACTGTAGCCTGGCTCTATTCAGACTATTTACTGTACCACTATACTGTAGCCTGACTCTATTCAGACTATTTACTGTACTACTATACTGTAGCCTGACTCTATTCAGACTATTTACTGTACCACTATACTGTAGCCTGACTCTATTCAGACTATTTACTGTACTACTATACTGGTGCCTGACTATTCAGACTATTTACTGTACTACTATACTGTAGCCTGACTCTATTCAGACTATTTACTGTACTACTATACTGTAGCCTGACTCTATTCAGACTATTTACTGTACTACTATACTGTAGCCTGACTCTATTCAGACTATTTACTGTACTACTATACTGGTGCCTGACTCTATTCAGACTATTTACTGTACTACTATACTGTAGCCTGACTCTATTCAGACTATTTACTGTACTACTATACTGTAGCCTGGCTCTATTCAGACTATTTACTGTACCACTATACTGTAGCCTGACTCTATTCAGACTATTTACTGTACTACTATACTGTAGCCTGACTCTATTCAGACTATTTACTGTACCACTATACTGTAGCCTGACTCTATTCAGACTATTTACTGTACTACTATACTGGTGCCTGACTCTATTCAGACTATTTACTGTACTACTATACTGTAGCCTGACTCTATTCAGACTATTTACTGTACTACTATACTGTAGCCTGACTCTATTCAGACTATTTACTGTACTACTATACTGTAGCCTGGCTCTATTCAGACTATTTACTGTACTACTATACTGTAGCCTGACTCTGTTCAGACTATTTACTGTACTACTATACTGTAGCCTGACTCTATTCAGACTATTTACTGTACTACTATACTGTAGCCTGACTCTATTCAGACTATTTACTGTACTACTATACTGTAGCCTGACTCTATTCAGACTATTTACTGTACCACTATACTGTAGCCTGACTCTATTCAGACTATTTACTGTACTACTATACTGTAGCCTGACTCTATTCAGACTATTTACTGTACTACTATACTGTAGCCTGGCTCTATTCAGACTATTTACTGTACCACTATACTGTAGCCTGACTCTATTCAGACTATTTACTGTACTACTATACTGTAGCCTGACTCTATTCAGACTATTTACTGTACCACTATACTGTAGCCTGACTCTATTCAGACTATTTACTGTACTACTATACTGGTGCCTGACTCTATTCAGACTATTTACTGTACTACTATACTGTAGCCTGACTCTATTCAGACTATTTACTGTACTACTATACTGTAGCCTGACTCTATTCAGACTATTTACTGTACTACTATACTGTAGCCTGACTCTATTCAGACTATTTACTGTACCACTATAATGTAGCCTGACTCTATTCAGACTATTTACTGTACTACTATACTGTAGCCTGACTCTATTCAGACTATTTACTGTACCACTATACTGTAGCCTGACTCTATTCAGACTATTTACTGTACTACTATACTGTAGCCTCACTCTATTCAGACTATTTACTGTACCACTATACTGTAGCCTGACTCTATTCAGACTATTTACTGTACCACTATACTGTAGCCTGACTCTATTCAGACTATTTACTGTACTACTATACTGTAGCCTGACTCTATTCAGACTATTTACTGTACTACTATACTGGTGCCTGACTCTATTCAGACTATTTACTGTACTACTATACTGTAGCCTGACTCTATTCAGACTATTTACTGTACTACTATACTGTAGCCTGGCTCTATTCAGACTATTTACTGTACCACTATACTGTAGCCTGACTCTATTCAGACTATTTACTGTACTACTATACTGTAGCCTGACTCTATTCAGACTATTTACTGTACCACTATACTGTAGCCTGACTCTATTCAGACTATTTACTGTACCACTATACTGTAGCCTGACTCTATTCAGACTATTTACTGTACTACTATACTGTAGCCTGACTCTATTCAGACTATTTACTGTACCACTATACTGTAGCCTGACTCTATTCAGACTATTTACTGTACTACTATACTGTAGCCTGACTCTATTCAGACTATTTACTGTACCACTATACTGTAGCCTGACTCTATTCAGACTATTTACTGTACTACTATACTGGTGCCTGACTCTATTCAGACTATTTACTGTACTACTATACTGTAGCCTGACTCTATTCAGACTATTTACTGTACTACTATACTGTAGCCTGACTCTATTCAGACTATTTACTGTACTACTATACTGTAGCCTGGCTCTATTCAGACTATTTACTGTACTACTATACTGTAGCCTGACTCTGTTCAGACTATTTACTGTACTACTATACTGTAGCCTGACTCTATTCAGACTATTTACTGTACCACTATACTGTAGCCTGACTCTATTCAGACTATTTACTGTACCACTATACTGTAGCCTGACTCTATTCAGACTATTTACTGTACTACTATACTGTAGCCTGACTCTATTCAGACTATTTACTGTACCACTATACTGTAGCCTGACTCTATTCAGACTATTTACTGTACCACTATACTGTAGCCTGACTCTATTCAGACTATTTACTGGACAGAGATTAAACCTAGTTGTTCCTAGAGGAGAAGCTCTTCTACAGTACAGACAGAATAACTGATACATGTTTAGCTTTAATGGGCATCGTGAGAACACACACACACAAAGCCTCCCAGTTCAACACCTCCTTCACAGATGTACTCTCCTCAACCTGCTCAGAGACATAAAGGACCATCATGTTCAATACAGACACACTAGAGACTGTCTGGAAACACAGAGGGTGGATTAAATATTACTCTGCCAGGCTAAATGTCTAGACTTCTCATCTCTCTCACACACACACACACACTGGAATAGAGAGGAGCTAAAGATAGTCGACTCACTGTGCTGTGATCTTCACATGCCTCTACACTAGTGGATTTGATTTCTGTGCCACTATTATGATCCTGTCTAGACTAAACTCTGGGGATTATGATCATGTCTAGACTAAACTCTGGAGATTATGATCCTGTCTAGACTAAACTCTGGAAAATATGATCCTATCTAGACTAAACTCTGGGGATTATGATCCTGTCTAGACTCAACTCTGGGGATTATGATCCTGTCTAGACTCAACTCTGGGGATTATGATCCTGTCTAGACTAAACTCTGGGGATTATGATCCTATCTAGACTAAACTCTAGGGATTATGATCCTGTCTAGACTAAACTCTGGAGATGATGATCCTGTCTAGACTAAACTCTGGAGATGATGATCCTGTCTAGACTAAACTCTGGAGATGATGATCCTGTCTAGAC
>NW_028163382.1:20000-45000 GCF_964263955.1 Coregonus lavaretus
CTGTAATGTTCTGTAATAAGGGGCTTCCAGTGGCCATGTTAGTAGTTCAGACCAGTTCAACTACCAGACCCTACTAGACCTTAACCACAATAGCAGACCTCATTCAACCAGACCTCATTCAACCAGACCTCATACAACCAGACCTCATCCAACCAGACCTCATCCAACAGGCCTATCGACAGGGAGAGTATCAAGGAGAAACACAGTGTGTCCCAAATGACACCTTATTCCCTATATAGTGCACTACTTTTGACCAGGGCCTATAGGATCGAAATACAAAAGTAATGCACTATATAGGGAATAGGGCGCTATTTGGGACACACACACACACAAGGTCACTGCAGGATAAAAGAGTTTGAACAGCGACAGCAGCAACAGTTGTGAAACACCTGGGACAGAACAGAGAGCTTTCTCGCTAATGACCTGATGTTATCAGACTGAAACAGAGTCAGCTAAGGCTCTGGTTCACCTAATGATGTGATCTGTGATCTCAATCAGATCTCGCTGCTGATTAAACATTTAGGTAGGTGAAGGAAGGGAAGTGGAGGATGGAGGGAACTCTGTTATCTCACACCAGGTGACTGAAGGTTATGTTTGTCCTGATTAAACTAGACTTCACAAGATATTATCCTTTTCCAGATTATCAGCTAAATACAAAACTCTAGTACTGTGATATTAAAGTGAGTAGAGTCAGGCATCCCTTTCATTACACTTCAAGGACTGGTCCTGTTCCTTACTTGGATATAATCTTCTCTAAATTATAAATGCATTCACACTCTCCCGGAGGGTGAGAATGTTCCAGAGAGTATAACTTCCAGTGTGTTATCACAGGGAGGAAGTTGGAAAGTATACAGCACATGTAGATGACAAGTCATAGATAGAGATGCAGCTGTTACTACACAGTCATTAAAATAGGATTAATCAAGTAGACAGAGACACAGAGTATTGCGCTCATCTCTCTCTCTCCCTCCCTCCCTCCCTCCAACTCTCTCCCCCCCTCTCGCTCCCTCTCCAGTCCCCCCCCTCCCTCCCTCCCCTCTCTCTCTCTCCCACTCCCTCCAGGTTAGACAAACAGCTCCTGGGGGATAATGTATTTGTAGTTAGTTAGTCATTACATTTCTCCGGTGCAGAGTGATCTGTGTGTATCACTCACGCCTCTGTGTGTGTTTGTCTCAACCTAAAAGGTTAAACCAGGCCAGCTATAACAGCAGCGTGATACCACTGCTCTGGCTCCAGGTTCCATCTACTCATCTAAAACACTGTGGCTCCGCTCTACCCTGAGTCACTGTTCCTGGCGTCTGTCAGACTATCTGGGCATCACTTGAAAGGAAGACCAACCTCCTATCCTCCCACCTGCCATCACTTCTTCCTTCTACACCTCTTCAGCATAATTAATGGGAGACAGAGAGGAGAGGGGACAGTATCTAGGGATCTATCTGAACCAGTGCTGTCACATTTACCAGCGGGCGGGCCAGGACCTGAGACACTCCTGGAGTAAACACTAAGGTTCTAATGACACATTTACCAGCGGGCGGGCCAGGACCTGATACACTCCTGGAGTAAACACTAAGGTTCTAATGACACATTTAGCAGCGGGCGGGCCAGGACCTGATACACTCCTGGAGTAAACACTAAGGTTCTAATGACACATTTAGCAGCGGGCGGGCCAGGACCTGATACACTCCTGGAGTAAACACTAAGGTTCTAATGACACATTTAGCAGCGGGCGGGCCAGGACCTGATACACTCCTGGAGTAAACACTAAGGTTCTAATGACACATTTAGCAGCGGGCGGGCCAGGACCTGATACACTCCTGGAGTAAACACTAAGGTTCTAATGACACATTTAGCAGCGGGCGGGCCAGGACCTGATACACTCCTGGAGTAAACACTAAGGTTCTAATGACACATTTAGCAGCGGGCGGGCCAGGACCTGATACACTCCTGGAGTAAACACTAAGGTTCTAATGACACATTTACCAGCGGGCGGGCCAGGACCTGAGACACTCCTGGAGTAAACACTAAGGTTCTAATGACACATTTAGCAGCGGGCGGGCCAGGACCTGATACACTCCTGGAGTAAACACTAAGGTTCTAATGACACATTTAGCAGCGAGCGGGCCAGGACCTGAAACACTCCTGGAGTAAACACTAAGGTTCTAATGACACCACTTGACCACAACACTATTGAAACACTATTGAATTGCAGATTATGGCCATGGAGATTCATAAACACTATTGAATTGTAGATTATGGCCATGGAGATTCATAAACACTATTGAAACACTATTGAATTGTAGATTACGGCCATGGAGACTCATAAACACTTGAATTGCAGATTACGGCCATGGAGATTCATCAACACTATTGAATTGTAGATTATGGCCATGGAGATTCATCAACACTATTGAATTGTAGATTATGGCCATGGAAATTCATCAACACTATTGAATTGTAGATTATGGCCATGGAAATTCATCAACACTATTGAATTGTAGATTATGGCCATGGAGACTCATCAACACTATTGAAACATTATTGAATTGTAGATTATGGTCAAGGAGATTCATCAACACTATTGAATTGTAGATTATGGCCATGGAGATTAATCGCAAAGCTGAAATATATTACTTTATATTATCACAGTTTTATTGGGTAAACAAGTTAGTTTCTTACAACCACTTGACCATCTGGGTTTAAACCGGAAAAAAAAACTGCTTCAAATGCTCTACTTTTTAATACACAGTCAAATGACGTGTTAATAAATTCAGACCGTAAACACTTCAGTGGGCTCCCGAGTGGCGCAGTGGTCTAAGGCACTGCATCTCAGTGCTTGAGGCGTCACTACAGACCCCCCTGGTTCGATTCCAGGCTGTATCACAACCGGCCGTGATTGGGAGTCCCATAGGGCGGCGCACAATTGGCCCAGCGTCGTCCGGGTTTGGCCGGTGTAGGCCGTCATTGTAAATAAGAATTTGTTCTTAACTGACTTGCCTAGTTAAATAAAGGTAAAATAAATTTTTAAAAATTTGAAAAAAGACCACCCATACATTGCATCTGTTAAACACACACTAGAATAAATGCTTCTATTAGCAAGACCTTCACAGATATGTGTTATAAAATAATAACAATAATAAATCAAGCACAACAACAACTTCAAGAGAGTACCAAAGCTATTACGATGAGCATACAATCACGGTTGGAACCATTTCTTATGTTGGTATGCCGTGGCCAAATAACCAGGGCTCGTATTCACTAAGTATCTCAGAGAAAGAGTGCTAATATAGGATCAGTTTGGCCTTTAGATCAAAAGGCTCCTATGGACAGTTTAGAGGCTAGCTCTCTCAAAGCCCCTAGAGATGAAGGCCCTGTCAAGAACCAACCTCTAGTCCCTATCCCCTAGACACTAAGTACTACCATAGCCCCTTCCCCTAGACACTAAGTACTACCATAGCCCCTTCCCCTAGACACTAAGTACTACCATAGCCCCTTCCCCTAGACACTAAGTACTACCATAGCCCCTTCCCCTAGACACTTGAACTACTAGCAAACCTATCCAATTATTTCACATCTATATGAAGTTCCTAGTGGAAGGGCCTAGGGGAAGGGGCTAAGGGAAGTGTTTAGGGGTAGGGGCTAAGGGTTGTTTCCTGGACAGGGATAGAGGTTGAGGTGGTTAAGGTGGAAAGAGGAGACCGAAGATCACATCTCTCTCAGGGTTGAGGTGGAAAGAGAAGACCCTGGACCACATCTCTCTCAGGGTTTAAACCATCTGACAGAGAAAGAAGAGAGGAGTGAGCGAGGATCTAGTTACCAACTGTCTAACTCCATCTGCACAGCTCCAGCAGCACCAGGCCTCTGGTCTCCCTCAGGGAGGGACTAGGCCTCTGGTCTCCCTCAGGGAGGGACTAGACCTCTGTGCCCCAGTATAGAGCAGCCTGTCAGGGGGAGGAGAACAGGCAGCCTCCTGGGACCCTGGAGCCTCCTGCCCTCAGTGGCATAGTACAGTTTCCCTGCCGAACAAGAATCCCTGAGCTCCAGGGTCCCAGAATTTCCTGGTATTCTACACATTTTGCCATGAGGCTGAGAGAAAACGTTGCAGTTTTAAAGTTAATTTCCTGTCATTTTAATTTCCTGTAATGGATGAGAACCATTCATCTTTTACTCTCCATGGCCTGCTCCCCCTTCCAGCTTCCCTCTATTCCCCTCTCTCGCTCCTCTCTCTGCTGGCCTTGACATATTTCAGTTGGTTCTCCTCCTCCATTCCTCCTTCGCTCTATCTCTGAACATAAAACTCTGATCTTCTGACACACACACACACACACTTCCAGCTGAACTCACTTTCTTCTTTGCACCTTTCCACTGAATGATCCACTATGAGTCTCCAGGTTTCAGCTCAACACGCTGCTTATGACTTTTGCTGTAATTCTACCCTCTGGTTCGTTGACACACCTCTCCTTTTGAAAAAAAGAAATAGATTAAAAAAAATAAAAAAAACTGCTTTCTTCTCCTTCTACTGTTCTGACACAAATCCCTTCTGCAGTCTGGGGAAATTACAAAGGATATTGTTTGAAAACAGAAGAGATCCGTGGTGGAATCATGACTTATCGTTACTCCCTGTCTCGTCGGGTTGAATCCCTGTCTGTCCCTACAGAATGGCTTTCCAAAATAGGATTTTCTTCATATGTGATTGCATAAAGCCACATTTTAATTGATTGAGAGAAAAGTCTATATTCACAGCACTAAGCAAATTAACCATTCTCATAAAACAATACATATATTAACAGAACAATAATGTATGGTGGTGAGTAGAGTTAATGAATATTGAGCTGAATAAATTACTTATTATTACTGCACTCGGAAATAGATTTAATATATTATTCTTGACATAACTGTCTAGTGAACAGTTTATATATATATATATATATGCACCACACTCCAAATGGCACCCTATTCCCTATATAGTGCACTACTTTTGATTAGGACCCATATGGACAGGGTGTATGCTAAAGGAAATAGGGTGCCATTTGGGATGCACATCTATACATGGTTTCTACCTGCTGACAGGTACAACAACCTCTGTGTTACATTTAGAGAGAGAGAGAGAGAGAGAGAGAGAGAGAGAGAGAACGAGAGAGAAAGAGAGAGAGAGAACGAGAGAGTGAGTGAGAGAGAGAGAGAGAGCGAGAGAGAAAGAGAGAGAGCGAGAGAGAGCAAGTTGAGAGAGAGAGAGAGAGAGAGAGAGAGAGAGAGAGAGAGAGAGAGAGAGAGAGAGAGAGAGAGAGAGAGAGAGAGAGAGAGAGAGCGAGAGAGAGAGAGAGGGCAAGTTGAGAGAGAGAGCAAGTTGTCCCCAATGATGAAATCGGGGAGTGGACTGTGGAGCTGTCTCCGTCCGTCCGTATGTTAGTCACACGCGATATCTCAGACAGCACTTGGGTGAATGGTACGTCTTGCCAAAGAGATCAGTCATTCACAAAACGACATTGATTGGCCCAAGGCAGGAGCGATAGTAATTAACTGACACTGATTGGCCCAAGGCAGGAGCGATAGTAATTAAATGACACTGATTGGCCCAAGGCAGGAGCGATAGTAATTAACTGACATGTTTTCTTCGCCTCACTGCAATGACCACATCACAGCCATGATAAAAATGTCATAACACATGAACATGAGAGTATTATTGCTTTTATACAACGGGTTACCCAGCATTTAAAAATAAAGATTATTTCCCAAATCATAAATGTTTCTACAAAACGTGATGCTACATTCAATAACACTGGTTGTCAGTCGTTAGTTCTATTCGTATTCACTGCCAGGTAAAGCAAAACTACCCAAGCGCTGTTTGATAGTTCCAGAACCTTGGTTTCTAGGGACGCCGTCCATGGTTCAAAACACACGTCTATGCATAGGAAAATGGAATGCCAGATGGAAACAATGTATAGGGGCCATGTCCATAGATCTGAAAACAGCGCTGAAACATTGTAGCAAAGACAATGATACAGCTGATCAGAATAGAAACCACAATTCATATTTTTTTTTCGGATGGTCACAGCATCGACAGCTATTTATTTATAATACTTTAGTGCACATTTTCACGGGGCAGAGCTCGTTCCCCTTGGTTCTCATTCATGCAGACTTTGTCTCTTTCCAGTGGATTTTTGTGGTTCTTGGTTTCTTCATTTTGGAGTTATTTTATTAAGAATGAAAGGACAGGACTTCACTGTCCAGCTTGATAGCCATTCCAGAAAGCACTTCACTGCCCAGCTTGACAGCCATTCCAGAAAGCACTTCACTGCCCAGCTTGACAGCCATTCCAGAAAGCACTTCACTGCCCAGCTTGACAGCCATTCCAGAAAGCTCTTCACCGCCCAGCTTGACAGCCATTCCAGAAAGCTCTTCACCGCCCAGCTTGACAGCCATTCCAGAAAGCTCTTCACCGCCCAGCTTGACAGCCATTCCAGAAAGCTCTTCACCGCCCAGTTGGTTTGTCTTGATGTAGCTAGCTTCTTCATTTATCTCCTTTTCTATGTGGTCTACAGCAGCGCTACTGATTTCTGCATGTCTAACGTTAACGCTGGGCTCAGGTTGCTGGTCCACTTGCTCTTCTTCTTGTTTCATGTCTTTAATATCCTCCTCCTCCTCTTCTTGTTGCCAACATTAATTAAACGTTAGTGGATGAAACAAATCAAAAAGTGACTTTCAAATCATCCATGACGAGTTACAGGTGCTACGACTAGTAGTTGTAAAAGTAGTAGTGGTAGTGGGTTGCTAGGTAACGACGTAAACGATGCCACTTCATTTGAACGTGGTCATGTGTATATTGTCTCATATATCATGGACAGGAGAGACTCTATCAATGGGAATCCCAAGACACCCGTTGAATAAAACAGCAACAGGTTGAAGAGTTATGGTGAAGAGGTAGAGAAGAGAGAGAGCCTGGTGGGTAGGGGAAGGGTGTGTGTGTGCGTGTGTGTGTGTGTGTGTGTGTGTGTGTGTGTGTGTGTGTGTGCGCATGAGTGAATAGGCCTGTGTCACCAGATAAGGCCAGAGGCATTTGACCTTGTGACCCCTGTAGTGAGTGAGTGAGTGTGAAAAAAAAAAAAAGAGAGAGAGAGAGAGAGAGAGAGAGATAGGGGGGCAGAATGGACAGATAATAGCTGGCCAGCATAGAGCATACCTCTCTGGGGCCCCTCTGTTCTCTCTCTATCCCAGCTGCCACCAGATGGGCGGCCCTGAACATGCTTCGGACCCTAGAGTCAGCACACACACACACTCTCTCTCTAAAGAGAAACCATGTGTTACACTACTAGAAGGTTCATTCATCTTAATAAACAAAGTACTAGTGTATGGCCGTGTCCACAATATGTCTTGCCTATCACACACACACACACACACACACACACACACACACACACACACACACACACACACACACAGCACAGCACCACTACCTTTTTTCCATTACAGACAGGTAGGAGAGCTAACCTGCTTCATTCCCTCCCTCTCTTCTAGGCAACCCATCATAAACAAACAGACAGGCATGTTACTGTTTAGAGTGGAGTAGTGATCAATGATTAATGTAGTGTAGTAGTTATTTATAAATTAAAGCTAGTCACAGGGTTGTTAAGTCCGTATACATGGATTTATATCCTATGATGTTATTAAATAACCAGGGCTTACAGGGAAGTCATGTTATGCTGCATCTATTCAAAGACTGTATGAAAACATCTCTGGATGTCTCCCAAATGGCACCCTGTTCTCATTGTAGTGCACTACTTTTGACCAGAGCGCCCATAGGGAATTATACAGGGCATAGGGTGGCATTTGAGGCGCACCCTCAGTTATGTAAAGCGTACGTATGCACCTGCATAACTTGTTTTCCCTCTAGATATTGTTGTTGAAACGGTGGATGTGGATTGTTTCGATTCACAGCAAGTAATATTTTTTTTGTGTTTATATAAAGGCAAGGTCAGAGAGATTATTAGCCAGGGGAATTGTGCCTGTGTCTTCTCTCAAGAGCCAATCACGTTGAATATATATATACACGTTCATGTAGACTCTTGATGTCGTTGCAGCAGATTTCCAATTAACTTCAGCCTCTCATCATTAGGTCGGTATACACTACAGTTGGATTAACCTTGATGTGTCTGTACAGATGAAAAGTATTTTAGTCTTCTAGTGAATATTCCTTTATCTGCTACCATGATGACACAACATTGGACGTTGTATTCATTATGAAATGAGATTCTAGATAAATATTTTCTCTCTGCACGTCTTTTCATCTGAATTCTAATTCCCTGACTTGTAATTCCATCTACATGCTGTTGTATAACTCCAATCCTAGATCTCTCTGGGCTGGAGATATACAATAACATGTCAGGCCCTATCTCCAGCCCAGAGAGATCTGAGTTATACAGCAGCATGTCAGGCCCTATCTCCAGCCCAGAGAGATCTGAGTTATACAGCAGCATGTCAGGCCCTATCTCCAGCCCAGAGAGATCTGAGTTATACAGCAGCATGTCAGGCCCTATCTCCAGCCCAGAGAGATCTCAGTTATACAGCAGCATGTCAGGCCCTATCTCCAGCCCAGAGAGATCTGAGTTATACAGCAGCATGTCAGGCCCTATCTCCAGCTCAGAGAGATCTGAGTTATACAGCAACATGTCAGGCCCTATCTCCAGCCCAGAGAGATCTGAGTTATACAGCAGCATGTCAGGCCCTATCTCCAGCCCAGAGAGATCTGAGTTATACAGCAGCATGTCAGGCCCTATCTCCAGCCCAGAGAGATCTGAGTTATACAGCAGCATGTCAGGCCCTATCTCCAGCCCAGAGAGATCTGAGTTATACAGCAGCATGTCAGGCCCTATCTCCAGCCCAGAGAGATCTGAGTTATACAGCAGCATGTCAGGCCCTATCTCCAGCCCAGAGAGATCTGAGTTATACAGCAGCATGTCAGGCCCTATCTCCAGCCCAGAGAGATCTGAGTTATACAGCAGCATGTCAGGCCCTATCTCCAGCCCAGAGAGATCTGAGTTATACAGCAGCATGTCAGGCCCTATCTCCAGCCCAGAGAGATCTCAGTTATACAGCAGCATGTCAGGCCCTATCTCCAGCCCAGAGAGATCTGAGTTATACAGCAGCATGTCAGGCCCTATCTCCAGCCCAGAGAGATCTGAGTTATACAGCAGCATGTCAGGCCCTATCTCCGGCCCAGAGAGATCTGAGTTATACAGCAGCATGTCAGGCCCTATCTCCAGCCCAGAGAGATCTGAGTTATACAGCAGCATGTCAGGCCCTATCTCCAGCCCAGAGAGATCTGAGTTATACAGCAGCATGTCAGGCCCTATCTCCAGCCCAGAGAGATCTGAGTTATACAGCAGCATGTCAGGCCCTATCTCCAGCCCAGAGAGATCTCAGTTATACAATAACATGTCAGGTTCTAACTCAGATCCTAGATATCTCTGGGCTGGAGAGAGAACCTGACATGTTTTCCTGATAGCTAACCCTCTTTCCTGATAGCAGTCATTCTGGAGCCAGGACTTTAACCAGCACTAACCCTCTATCCTGATAGCAGTCATTCTGGAGCCAGGACTTTAACCAGCACTAACCCTCTTTCCTGATAGCAGTCATTCTGGAGCCAGGACTTTAACCAGCACTAACCCTCTTTCCTGATAGCAGTCATTCTGGAGCCAGGACTTTAACCAGCACTAACCCTTTTTCCTGATAGCAGTCATTCTGGAGCCAGGACTTTAACCAGCACTAACCCTCTATCCTGATAGCAGTCATTCTGGAGCCAGGAATTTAACCAGCACTAACCCTATTTCCTGATAGCAGTCATTCTGGAGCCAGGACTTTAACCAGCACTAACCCTCTTTCCTGATAGCAGTCATTCTGGAGCCAGGACTTTAACCAGCACTAACCATCTTTCCTGATAGCAGTCATTCTGGAGCCAGGACTTTAACCAGCACTAACCCTCTATCCTGATAGCAGTCATTCTGGAGCCAGGACTTTAACCAGCACTAACCCTCTTTCCTGATAGCAGTCATTCTGGAGCCAGGACTTTAACCAGCACTAACCCTATTTCCTGATAGCAGTCATTCTGGAGCCAGGACTTTAACCAGCACTAACCCTCTATCCTGATAGCAGTCATTCTGGAGCCAGGACTTTAACCAGCACTAACCCTCTATCCTGATAGCAGTCATTCTGGAGCCAGGACTTTAACCAGCACTAACCCTATTTCCAGATAGCAGTCATTCTGGAGCCAGGACTTTAACCAGCACTAACCCTATTTCCTGATAGCAGTCATTCTGGAGCCAGGACTTTAACCAGCACTAACCCTATTTCCTGATAGCAGTCATTCTGGAGCCAGGACTTTAACCAGCACTAACCCTCTATCCTGATAGCAGTCATTCTGGAGCCAGGACTTTAACCAGCACTAACCCTCTATCCTGATAGCAGTCATTCTGGAGCCAGGACTTTAACCAGCACTAACCCTCTATCCTGATAGCAGTCATTCTGGAGCCAGGACTTTAACCAGCACTAACCCTCTATCCTGATAGCAGTCATTCTGGAGCCAGGACTTTAACCAGCACTAACCCTCTTTCCTGATAGCAGTCATTCTGGAGCCAGGACTTTAAAAAGCACTAACCCTCTATCCTGATAGCAGTCATTCTGGAGCCAGGACTTTAACCAGCACTAACCCTCTTTCCTGATAGCAGTCATTCTGGAGCCAGGACTTTAACCAGCACTAACCCTATTTCCTGTTGATAGCAGTGTTAAAGCACTATGAGCCATAGTTATATGAAGGCTTACAGCGCCTTCAGGAAGTATTCACACCCCTTGACTTTTTCCACATTTTGTTGCGTTACAGCCTGAATTTAAAATGTATTACATGTAGATTTTGTGTCAATTATCTACACACAATACCCCATAATGTCAAAGTGGAATTTTGTTTGTAGAAAATGTTAGAGATTAATAAAAAATGGAACGCTGAAACGTCTTGAGTCTTTGCCATGGCAAGCCTAAATAAGTTCAGCAGTAAAAATGTGCTTAACAAATCGCATAATAAGTTGCATGGACTCATTCCGTGTTCAGTAATAGTGATATGATTGTTTAATGACTACCCCATCTAAGTACCCCACACATACAAATATCTGTAAGGTCCCTCAATTGAGTAGTGAATTTCAAGCACAGATTCAACAGCAAAGACGAGGGAGCCTTTTCAATGTCTCACAAAGAAGGACACCTATCGGTAGATGTAAAAACAAAACAAACAAAAAACAGACATTGAATATCCCCTTTGAGCATGGTGAAGTTATTCATTAGGCTTTGGATGGTGTCACTACAAAGATACAGGAAATCCTTCCTAACTCAGTTGCCGGAGAGGAAGGAAACTGCTCAGGGATTTCACCATGAGTCCAATGGTGATTTTAAAACAGTTACAGAGTTTAATGTTGCGATATGAGAAAACTCAGGATGGATGAACAACATTGTAGTTACTCCACAATACTAAGCTAATTGACAGCGGAAAGCCTGTAAAGAAGGAAGCCTGTACAGAATACAAATATTCCAAAACATGCATAATGTTTGCAACAAGGCACTAAAGTAATACTGCAAAAAATGTGTCAAAGAAATTAACTTTTTGTCCTGAATACAAAGCGTTATGTTTGGGGCAAATCCAACAACACATCACTGAGTCCCCATCTTCATATTTTTCAAGCATGGTGGTGGCTGCATCATGTTATGGGCATGCTTGTCATCGGCAAGGACTAGGGAGTTTTTTAGGATAAAAATTAACGGAATAGAGATAAGCACAGGCAAAATCCTAGAGGAAAACCTGCTTCAGTCTGCTTTCCAACAGACACTGGGAGATGAAATCCCCTTTCAGCAGGACAATAAACTAAAACACAAGGCTAAATATACACTGGAGTTGTTTAACAAGATGACAGTGAATGTTCCCGAGTGGCCAAGTTACAGTTTTGACTTAAATCGGCTTGAAGGTTTATGGCAAGACTTAAAATTGGCTGTCTAGCAATGATCAACAATCAACATGACAGAGCCTGATATGTGTGGAATGTGGAATAAGTCAAGGGGTATGAATACTTTCTGAAGGCACTCTATATCGTATGTATTGTATTTTAAAAGCTACAGAAACCTCATATTATATATATATATATATATGCACACACACACATAATATCTATTTCTGTCTATTGAGTTAAGAGAGGTAGTAAAATAAATAAATGAGGTAGTATAGTCCTCTATAGCTGTATGATGGCTATATGTCTCCATTAGGGTTAGATAGGGAGTATAGTCCTCTATAGCTGTATGATGGTTATATGTCTCCATTAGGGTTAGATAGGGAGTATAGTCCTCTATAGCTGTATGATGGCTATATGTCTCCATTAGGGTTAGATAGGGAGTATAGTCCTCTATAGCTGTATGATGGTTATATGTCTCCATTAGGGTTAGATAGGGAGTATAGTCCTCTATAGCTGTATGATGGCTATATGTCTCCATTAGGGTTAGATAGGGAGTATAGTCCTCTATAGCTGTATGATGGTTATATGTCTCCATTAGGGTTAGATAGGGAGTATAGTCCTCTATAGCTGTATGATGGTTATATGTCTCCATTAGGGTTAGATAGGGAGTATAGTCCTCTATAGCTGTATGATGACTATATGTCTCCATTAGGGTTAGATAGGTAGTATAGTCCTCTATAGCTGTATGATGGTTATATGTCTCCATTAGGGTTAGATAGGTAGTATAGTCCTCTATAGCTGGATGATGGCTATATGTCTCCATTAGGGTTAGATAGGTAGTATAGTCCTCTATAGCTGTATGATGGCTATATGTCTCCATTAGGGTTAGATAGGTAGTATAGTCCTCTATAGCTGTATGATGGCTATATGTCTCCATTAGGGTTAGATAGGTAGTATAGTCCTCTATAGCTGGATGATGGCTATATGTCTCCATTAGGGTTAGATAGGGAGTATAGTCCTCTATAGCTGGATGATGGCTATATGTCTCCATTAGGGTTAGATAGGGAGTATAGTCCTCTATAGCTGTATGATGGTTATATGTCTCCATTAGGGTTAGATAGGTAGTATAGTCCTCTATAGCTGGATGATGGCTATATGTCTCCATTAGGGTTAGATAGGTAGTATAGTCCTCTATAGCTGTATGATGGCTATATGTCTCCATTAGGGTTAGATAGGTAGTATAGTCCTCTATAGCTGTATGATGGCTATATGTCTCCATTAGGGTTAGATAGGTAGTATAGTCCTCTATAGCTGGATGATGGTTATATGTCTCCATTAGGGTTAGATAGGTAGTATAGTCCTCTATAGCTGGATGATGGCTATATGTCTCCATTAGGGTTAGATAGGTAGTATAGTCCTCTATAGCTGTATGATGGCTATATGTCTCCATTAGGGTTAGATAGGTAGTATAGTCCTCTATAGCTGTATGATGGCTATATGTCTCCATTAGGGTTAGATAGGTAGTATAGTCCTCTATAGCTGTATGATGGCTATATGTCTCCATTAGGGTTAGATAGGTAGTATAGTCCTCTATAGCTGTATGATGGTTATATGTCTCCATTAGGGTTAGATAGGGAGTATAGTCCTCTATAGCTGTATGATGGCTATATGTCTCCATTAGGGTTAGATAGGGAGTATAGTCCTCTATAGCTGTATGATGGCTATATGTCTCCATTAGGGTTAGATAGGGAGTATAGTCCTCTATAGCTGTATGATGGCTATATGTCTCCATTAGGGTTAGATAGGGAGTATAGTCCTCTATAGCTGTATGATGGCTATATGTCTCCATTAGGGTTAGATAGGGAGTATAGTCCTCTATAGCTGTATGATGGCTATATGTCTCCATTAGGGTTAGATAGGGAGTATAGTCCTCTATAGCTGTATGATGGCTATATGTCTCCATTAGGGTTAGATAGGGAGTATAGTCCTCTATAGCTGTATGATGGCTATATGTCTCCATTAGGGTTAGATAGGGAGTATAGTCCTCTATAGCTGTATGATGGTTATATGTCTCCATTAGGGTTAGATAGGTAGTATAGTCCTCTATAGCTGTATGATGGCTATATGTCCCCATTAGGGTTAGATAGGTAGTATAGTCCTCTATAGCTGTATGATGGCTATATGTCTCCATTAGGGTTAGATAGGTAGTATAGTCCTCTATAGCTGTATGATGGCTATATGTCTCCATTAGGGTTAGATAGGGAGTATAGTCCTCTATAGCTGTATGATGGCTATATGTCTCCATTAGGGTTAGATAGGGAGTATAGTCCTCTATAGCTGTATGATGGTTATATGTCTCCATTAGGGTTAGATAGGTAGTATAGTCCTCTATAGCTGTATGATGGTTATATGTCTCCATTAGGGTTAGATAGGGAGTATAGTCCTCTATAGCTGTATGATGGCTATATGTCTCCATTAGGGTTAGATAGGTAGTATAGTCCTCTATAGCTGTATGATGGCTATATGTCTCCATTAGGGTTAGATAGGGAGTATAGTCCTCTATAGCTGTATGATGGCTATATGTCTCCATTAGGGTTAGATAGGGAGTATAGTCCTCTATAGCTGGATGATGGTTATATGTCTCCATTAGGGTTAGATAGGTAGTATAGTCCTCTATAGCTGTATGATGGTTATATGTCTCCATTAGGGTTAGATAGGGAGTATAGTCCTCTATAGCTGTATGATGGTTATATGTCTCCATTAGGTTTAGATAGGTAGTATAGTCCTCTATAGCTGGATGATGGCTATATGTCTCCATTAGGGTTAGATAGGTAGTATAGTCCTCTATAGCTGTATGATGGCTATATGTCTCCATTAGGGTTAGATAGGGAGTATAGTCCTCTATAGCTGTATGATGGTTATATGTCTCCATTAGGGTTAGATAGGGAGTATAGTCCTCTATAGCTGTATGATGGTTATATGTCTCCATTAGGGTTAGATAGGGAGTATAGTCCTCTATAGCTGTATGATGGCTATATGTCTCCATTAGGGTTAGATAGGGAGTATAGTCCTCTATAGCTGTATGATGGTTATATGTCTCCATTAGGGTTAGATAGGTAGTATAGTCCTCTATAGCTGTATGATGGTTATATGTCTCCATTAGGGTTAGATAGGGAGTATAGTCCTCTATAGCTGTATGATGGCTATATGTCTCCATTAGGGTTAGATAGGGAGTATAGTCCTCTATAGCTGTATGATGGTTATATGTCTCCATTAGGTTTAGATAGGTAGTATAGTCCTCTATAGCTGGATGATGGCTATATGTCTCCATTAGGGTTAGATAGGTAGTATAGTCCTCTATAGCTGTATGATGGCTATATGTCTCCATTAGGGTTAGATAGGGAGTATAGTCCTCTATAGCTGTATGATGGTTATGTCTCCATTAGGGTTAGATAGGGAGTATAGTCCTCTATAGCTGTATGATGGTTATGTCTCCATTAGGGTTAGATAGGGAGTATAGTCCTCTATAGCTGTATGATGGCTATATGTCTCCATTAGGGTTAGATAGGTAGTATAGTCCTCTATAGCTGTATGATGGTTATGTCTCCATTAGGGTTAGATAGGGAGTATAGTCCTCTATAGCTGTATGATGGTTATATGTCTCCATTAGGGTTAGATAGGTAGTATAGTCCTCTATAGCTGTATGATGGCTATATGTCTCCATTAGGGTTAGATAGGTAGTATAGTCCTCTATAGCTGTATGATGGCTATATGTCTCCATTAGGGTTAGATAGGTACAGTGGGGAAAAAAAGTATTTAGTCAGCCACTATTTGTGCAAGTTCTCCCACTTAAAAAGATGAGAGAGGCCTGTAATTTTCATCATAGGTACACGTCAACTATGAAAGACAAATTGAGAAAAAAAATTCCAGAAAATCACATTGTAGGATTTTTTATGAATTTATTTGCAAATTATAGGGGAAAATAAGTATTTGGTCACCTACAAACAAGCAAGATTTCTGGCTCTCACAGACTTGTAACTTCTTCTTTAAGAGGCTCCTCTGTCCTCCACTCGTTACCTGTATTAATGGCATCTGTTTGAACTTGTTATCAGTATAAAAGACACCTGTCCACAACCTCAAACAGTCACACTCCAAACTCCACTATGGCCAAGACCAAAGAGCTGACAAAGGACACCAGAAACAAAATTGTAGACCTGCACCAGGCTGGGAAGACTGAATCTGCAATAGGTAAGCAGCTTGGTTTGAAGAAATCAACTGTGGGAGCAATTATTAGGAAATGGAAGACATACAAGACCACTGATAATCTCCCTCGATCTGGGGCTCCACGCAAGATCTCACCCCGTAGGGTCAAAATGATCACAAGAACGGTGAGCAAAAATCCCAGAACCACACGGGGGGACCTAGTGAATGACCTGCAGAGAGCTGGGACCAAAGTAAGAAAGCCTACCATCAGTAACACACTACGCCGCCAGGGACTCAAATCTTGCAGTGCAAGACGTGTCCGCCTGCTTAAGCCAGTACATGTCCAGGGCTGTCTGAAGTTTGCTAGAGTGCATTTGGATGATCCAGAAGAGGATTGGGAGAATGTCATATGGTCAGATGAAACCAAAATAGAACTTTTTGGTAAAAACTCAACTCGTCGTGTTTGGAGGACAAAGAATGCTGAGTTGCATCCAAAGAACACCATACCTACTGTGAAGTATGGGGGTGGAAACATCATGCTTTGGGGCTGTTTTTCTGCAAAGGGCCCAGGACGACTGATCCGTGTAAAGGAACGAATGAATGGGGCCATGTATCGTGAGATTTTGAGTGAAAACCTCCTTCCATCAGCAAGGGCATTGAAGATGAAACGTGGCTGGGTCTTTCAGCATGACAATGATCCCAAACACACCGCCCGGGCAATGAAGGAGTGGCTTCGTATGAAGCATTTCAAGGTCCTGGAGTGGCCTAGCCAGTCTCCTGATCTCAACCCCATAGAAAATCTTTGGAGGGAGTTGAAAGTCTGTGTTGCCCATGGACAGCCCCAAAACATCACTGCTCTAGAGGAGATCTGCATGGAGGAATGGGCCAAAATACCAGCAACAGTGGGTGAAAACCTTGTGAAGACTTACAGAAAACGTTTGACCTGTGTCATTGCCAACAAAGGGTATATAACAAAGTATTGAGAAACTTTTGTTATTGACCAAATACTTATTTTCCACCATAATTTGCAAATAAATTTATTAAAAATCCTACAATGTGATTTTCTGGATTTTTTTTTCTCATTTTGTCTGTCATAGTTGACGTGTACCTATGATGAAAATTACAGGCCTCTCTCATCTTTTTAAGTGGGAGAACTTGCACAATTGGTGGCTGACTAAATACTTTTTTTCCCCACTGTAGTATAGTCCTCTATAGCTGTATGATGGTTATATGTCTCCATTAGGGTTAGATAGGGAGTATAGTCCTCTATAGCTGTATGATGGTTA
The DNA here is from genome assembly GCF_964263955.1 of Coregonus lavaretus. NCBI lineage: Eukaryota > Metazoa > Chordata > Actinopteri > Salmoniformes > Salmonidae > Coregonus > Coregonus lavaretus. The sequence continues at coordinate 37,471 of NW_028163382.1, forward strand.
TATGTCTCCATTAGGGTTAGATAGGTAGTATAGTCCTCTATAGCTGTATGATGGTTATATGTCTCCATTAGGGTTAGATAGGGAGTATAGTCCTCTATAGCTGTATGATGGTTATATGTCCCCATTAGGGTTAGATAGGTAGTATAGTCCTCTATAGCTGTATGATGGTTATATGTCTCCATTAGGGTTAGATAGGGAGTATAGTCCTCTATAGCTGTATGATGGTTATATGTCTCCATTAGGGTTAGATAGGGAGTATAGTCCTCTATAGCTGTATGATGGTTATATGTCTCCATTAGGGTTAGATAGGTAGTATAGTCCTCTATAGCTGTATGATGGTTATATGTCTCCATTAGGGTTAGATAGGTAGTATAGTCCTCTATAGCTGTATGATGGTTATATGTCTCCATTAGGGTTAGATAGGTAGTATAGTCCTCTATAGCTGTATGATGGTTATATGTCTCCATTAGGGTTAGATAGGTAGTATAGTCCTCTATAGCTGTATGATGGTTATATGTCTCCATTAGGGTTAGATAGGTAGTATAGTCCTCTATAGCTGTATGATGGTTATATGTCTCCATTAGGGTTAGATAGGTAGTATAGTCCTCTATAGCTGTATGATGGTTATATGTCTCCATTAGGGTTAGATAGGTAGTATAGTCCTCTATAGCTGTATGATGGTTATGTCTCCATTAGGGTTAGATAGGTAGTATAGTCCTCTATAGCTGTATGATGGTTATGTCTCCATTAGGGTTAGATAGGTAGTATAGTCCTCTATAGCTGTATGATGGTTATGTCTCCTAATCATGATCTCTCCCTCTGAGATGACAGAAGACACCACCCACATGTCTGCTCTGCCGAGTGAAATAAACCCTTTCTGACTGGCCCTGCCTGCCTGTGTGTCTGCGGTGGGTCCAGTCCAGATAGGGCCTCTAAAAGGGGGGAGAGACGCGGGCCCACGAGGGGGTAGACACACACCGCTCCACTAAGCCCATTCGGACACCTGGCCGGGCCCACCTGGTGATGGAATCTCATCAGCTGTTGGTGCCCCTGCTTTGTGTGTGTGGCCCTCCCACTGTGCTAAGAGCCCGCAAGTCTGCCATCCCTGCTCTTTGGATCACCGTATGACAGGCTAATAGGTCACCTTCTCTAAGAGCGCCTGGCGCTCCAATACTCAGGTGCTGGTTAGAGTCTCTCCCTCCCCGCTCTTCACTCCGCTCTCCAGGCACGGCTGCATTGCTCTGTAAAACCCAGCGAACCTCAAAATGTTTTTTATCTCACACAGCGTCTCATTTCTCACTGCCTGACTGACTATTTTCCGGCTAAGTGTTTTTATTTTTTATGTATTTTTTTTGACATTCCTTTGACTTGAACCTTTAACTTAATCCACGGAGCTGAACTAGCTGAACTAAAATAATGGTTAGATAACTTTTTAGTTATCAATGACGGATATAAGGGGCGGCAGGTAGCTTAGTGGGTAAGAGCGTTGTGCCAGTAACCGAAAGGTCGCTGGTTCTAATCCCCGAGCCGACTAGGTGAAAAATCTGTCGATGTGCCCTTGAGCAAGGCACTTAACCCTAATTGCTCCTGTAAGTCGCTCTGGATAAGAGCGTCTGCTAAATGATGTAAATGTAAAATAAGCACGGCTGCTGTCGCTGTAACGCTGTGTTGCTTTAGGAGATTCTAATGTTGCTAGTAGCAACAGACGGCTGTACCTCTCTCTCTCTCTGTTAGGAGGTGACTGATGTTCATCTTCTGGTGCATATCACACTTGTTTTAACTCTGAAATAAAAGAGAGGGAGAACCGGTCCAACTGAAATGCAAATTATTTCTATCTGGGTGAACAACTGGTGGTGAGAGTTATGAGTTATGGGCTGGGAAATACCATACACGGGGGGGGGGGGTGAGAGAGAGAGAGGAGGCGTTAGAGTGTGTATCATTTGTTTCAGAGAGTTTGTTATTTTTATATAATGTGCTACCTTCTCCTCTGCAGAGTGTGATTATTCAGTTACTGATTTAGTCTGTGACCACTGTCTCCAGGCTGAAATTATCACCTCGTATCTCTCTCTCTCACAGTGTAGACTGGCTTCCCAACCCCACAATAGGCCCTCCCTCCCTCCCAGTCACACAAGGTGAGGAGGTGGAATTTTCACCTTACATAAAGTCTCCCCCCCTCTCTCCCTCTGACCTGCTTGGCTGGCCATTAGATAACGGCTCAACAAGACAGGGCAGGCTCCCAGCGCTCGGAGAGAGGAGACAGAGTTAGACTGAGTGGCTGTGAAACAATGTGGAGCCTGGAGAGTGAAATTGAAACCTTTTAACAGAACCTTGACCGGCCTGGATTCCTTTCAGAGCCTAACTTTTATGAGTGTGGTTGACTCAATGTTATTGGAGCCAACAAGGACAAGAGAGGGAGGGAAGGAGAGAGGGAGGGAGGGAGGGAGAGAGGATAAAGAGGGAGAGAGAGAGGATGAAGAGAGAGAGATATATAGAGAGAGGGGGAGAAAGAGAGGGGGGAAGGAGAGAGAGACAGAGAGAGAAGGAAAGGGAGAGAACAGAACATGAAGCTTTGCATAATCACTCTAGCAGCCAGCCTCTGACTCGCTCCCTCTCCTGGCTTGTGATTGGTGGATAAAGGCACAGCGGGCTTGTGATTGGTGGATAAAGGCACAGCGGGCTTGTGATTGGTGGATAAAGGCACAGCGGTCTACTGTTATCAGTGTCCTGTTATTCTTGTACTGGTCTACTATTATCAGTGTTCTAAAACCCTCCTTTTGAAACTGTCAACAATGAAGAAAAAAAAAAAGGCCTCAAAGCCAACAGCAGCTGGCCTCGGCTCTATTGACAAAAGGTCAGAGAGAAACAGAAAGTCAGTCAGTACAGCAGCCGGCAGGCAGGCCTTTATTACATACAAATGTAGAGATTTCACACACATACACAGACACACACACACAAGGTAGCAGGGGCCAAGGAATCCAATCATTCATCTGAAAAGGGGTGGAGATAGATAGAGAAAGCTATCATGGTGCGGTGTGACAGAAGCCGCCTGCCCACCTGCCGGCGGTGCAGTTAGTGAGTCATACAAGGTTTGCCTTTGATACAGTCACAACCTGCTGAATCACCCACTGGCTTCTCTGCTGTTTGTTCAACACTTTCATTCACATGCAAAGTCACTGGCTGCAAGGAAAGATATCAGGAGCTACATCTGCTGTAAAGAGATAGAGATGTAGAGAGGGGAGGGGCTGGGGGATAGAGATGTAGAGAGGGGAGGAGCTGGGGGGATAGAGATGTAGAGAGGGGAGGAGCTGGGGGATAGAGATGTAGAGACGGGAGGAGCTGGGGGATAGAGATGTAGAGAGGGGAGGAGCTGGGGGATAGAGATGTAGAGAGGGGAGGAGCTGGGGGATAGAGATGTAGAGAGGGGAGGAGCTGGGGGATAGAGATGTAAAGAGGGGAGGAGCTGGGGGATAGAGATGTAGAGAGGGGAGGAGCTGGGGGATAGAGATGTAGAGAGGGGAGGAGCTGGGGGATAGAGATGTAGAGAGGGGAGGAGCTGGGGGATAGAGATGTAGAGAGGGGAGGAACTGGGGGATAGAGATGTAGAGAGGGGAGGAGCTGGGGGATAGAGATGTAGAGAGGGGAGGAGCTGGGGGATAGAGATGTAGAGAGGGGAGGAGCTGGGGGATAGAGATGTAGAGAGGGGAGGAGCTGGGGGGATAGAGATGTAGAGAGGGGAGGAGCTGGGGGATAGAGATGTAGAGACGGGAGGAGCTGGGGGATAGAGATGTAGAGAGGGGAGGAGCTGGGGGATAGAGATGTAGAGAGGGGAGGAGCTGGGGGATAGAGATGTAGAGAGGGGAGGAGCTGGGGGATAGAGATGTAGAGAGGGGAGGAGCTGGGGGATAGAGATGTAGAGAGGGGAGGAGCTGGGGGATAGAGATGTAGAGAGGGGAGGAGCTGGGGGATAGAGATGTAGAGAGGGGAGGAGCTGGGGGATAGAGATGTAGAGAGGGGAGGAGCTGGGGGATAGAGATGTAGAGAGGGGAGGAGCTGGGGGATAGAGATGTAGAGAGGGGAGGAGCTGGGGGGATAGAGATGTAGAGAGGGGAGGAGCTGGGGGATAGAGATGTAGAGAGGGGAGGAGCTGGGGGATAGAGATGTAGAGAGGGGAGGAGCTGGGGGATAGAGATGTAGAGAGGGGAGGAGCTGGGGGATAGAGATATAGAGAGGGGAGGAGCTACACCTGGTATTATGATGCTGACCTAGTCTTCTCTCTCCTCTGATACTCTATAGTTGATGTGACAGACAGGCAGGCAGGGCCAGTCAGCATGGGGCTGAGGACATGATAGAGAGCCATTCCTGGTACAGAGAACACAGCTGTACTGACAAAAGGCAGTCACACACACACACACACACACACACACACACACACACACACACACACACACACACACACACACACACACATCAATCCAGGGGGATGAGACGAGATTGACAGACGAGGGAAGCTCTAAGCGGTACCCTGAGACAATATTGAAGCTCCTCTCTTCATCCTAGTAAAACAGGTTAACCTGCTTACAGTAAGTTTCTATCCTATCAGCTCAGCCCAGCAGGATAAGAAGGTTGACACGTCCGTAAAGTCAGCCTGATTGAGGTGATGTCCTGACTGGGCCATCTGTCCCACTGGATGGGCTGGGAAGACAGCTATCCACAATGTAAGGGAGACATTCCAAGTTTAAATGATTCTATTTGATGGAACATTTCAGGAATGTCCCTAAAACAAATCAGGAAAAGCACGTTGTCCCTAAATCTCGGAGTTAAACAACAAAAGTAGGAATATATTATAGAATGTGTAATGCGTTGTGAAATGGAACGACTGAGTGCATTCCACTAGCTGGAACAAACCCATTGAAACTGACAGAGAGAAAGATAACATGGCTTAGACCATGGCTGACCCGACTGCTGTCCTCTCCTGTAACATGGCTTAGACCATGGCTGACCTGACGGCTGTCCTCTCCTGTAACATGGCTTAGACCATGGCTGACCCGACTGCTGTCCTCTCCTTTAACATGGCTTAGACCATGGCTGACCTGACGGCTGTCCTCTCCTGTAACATGGCTTAGACCATGGCTGACCCGACAACTGTCCTCCCCTGTAACATGGCTTAGACCATGGCTGACCTGACGGCTGTCCTCTCCTGTAACATGGCTTAGACCATGGCTGACCTGACGGCTGTCCTCTCCTGTAACATGGCTTAGACCATGGCTGACCTGACGGCTGTCCTCCCCTGTAACATGGCTTAGACCATGGCTGACCTGACAACTGTCCTCCCCTGTAACATGGCTTAGACCATGGCTGACCTGACGGCTGTCCTCTCCTGTAACATGGCTTAGACCATGGCTGACCCGACAACTGTCCTCTCCTGTAACATGGCTTAGACCATGGCTGACCTGACGGCTGTCCTCTCCTGTAACATGGCTTAGACCATGGCTGACCCGACAACTGTCCTCTCCTGTAACATGGCTTAGACCATGGCTGACCTGACGGCTGTCCTCTCCTGTAACATGGCTTAGACCATGGCTGACCTGACGGCTGTCCTTTCCTGAAACATGGCTTAGACCATGGCTGACCCGACAACTGTCCTCTCCTGTAACATGGCTTAGACCATGGCTGACCCGACAACTGTCCTCTCCTGTAACATGGATAAGAGCCTGTCTGTCTGAAGGAGCCTGTCTGCCTGAAGGAGCCTGTCTGTCTGAAGGAGCCTGTCTGTCTGAAGGAGCCTGTCTGTCTGAAGGAGCCTGTCTGCCTGAAGGAGCCTGTCTGTCTGAAGGAGCCTGTCTGTCTGAAGGAGCCTGTCTGCCTGAAGGAGCCTGTCTGTCTGAAGGAGGCTGTCTGCCTTAAGGAGCGTGTCTGCCTGAAGGAGCCTGTCTGTCTGAAGGAGCGTGTCTGTCTGAAGGAGCCTGTCTGTCTGAAGGAGCCTGTCTGTCTGAAGGAGCCTGTCTGTCTGAAGGAGCCTGTCTGTCTGAAGGAGGCTGTCTGTCTGAAGGAGCCTGCCTGCCTGAAGGAGGCTGTCTGTCTGAAGGAGCCTGTCTGTCTGAAGGAGCCTGTCTGTCTGAAGGAGCCTGTCTGCCTGAAGGAGCCTGTCTGTCTGAAGGAGCCTGTCTGTCTGAAGGAGCCTGTCTGTCTGAAGGAGGCTGTCTGTCTGAAGGAGCCTGTCTGTCTGAAGGAGCCTGTCTGTCTGAAGGAGCCTGTCTGTCTGAAGGAGCCTGTCTGCCTGAAGGAGGCTGTCTGTCTGAAGGAGCCTGTCTGCCTGAAGGAGGCCACCCAGCCCTGTGGATGGTAACTAGAGCTGGTACTATGATCTCTATGAACCACAACAACACATTAGAACAGGGTGGCCATGACACAAACAGACTGTTATGAAAACAACTTCAAACACACTCCTGTCTGTCTGAGTGATACAGACGCTGACAACTTGACATTTACTACCACAAACACACATGATATCAACACACACACAGGTGATAGTCACTTGGCAGGTATTCTAAGGGCAGACTGCAGGGAGAGTCTATCACACTCTCTCTCTCCTCAGCTCTGCCTACACCAGCCCTCTACAGCCCTACACCAGCCCTCTACAGCCCTACACCAGCCCTCTACAGCCCTCTACAGCCCTACACCAGCCCTCTACAGCCCTACACCAGCCCTCTACAGCCCTACACCAGCCCTCTACAGCCCTCTACAGCCCTACACCAGCCCTCTACAGCCCTACACCAGCCCTCTACAGCCCTACACCAGCCCTCTACAGCCCTACACCAGCCCTCTACAGCCCTCTACAGCCCTACACCAGCCCTCTACAGCCCTACACCAGCCCTCTACAGACCTACACCAGCCCTCTACAGCCCTCTACAGCCCTACACCAGCCCTCTACAGCCCTCTACAGCCATACACCAGCCCTCTACAGCCCTACACCAGCCCTCTACAGCCATACACCAGCCCTCTACAGCCATACACCAGCCCTCTACAGCCCTACACCAGCCCTCTACAGCCATACACCAGCCCTCTGCAGCCATACACCAGCCCTCTACAGCCATACACCAGCCCTCTGCAGCCATACACCAGCCCTCTACAGCCATACACCAGCCCTCTGCAGCCATACACCAGCCCTCTACAGCCCTCTACAGCCCTACACCAGCCCTCTACAGCCCTCTACAGCCCTACACCAGCCCTCTACAGCCCTACACCAGCCCTCTACAGCCCTACACCAGCCCTCTACAGCCCTACACCAGCCCTCTACAGCCCTACACCAGCCCTCTGCAGCCATACACCAGCCCTCTGCAGCCATACACCAGCCCTCTACAGCCCTACACCAGCCCTCTGCAGCCCTACACCAGCCCTCTACAGCCCTACACCAGCCCTCTACAGCCATACACCAGCCCTCTACAGCCATACACCAGCCCTCTACATCCATACACCAGCCCTCTACAGCCATACACCAGCCCTCTACAGCCCTACACCAGCCCTCTACAG
>NW_028163381.1:0-17500 GCF_964263955.1 Coregonus lavaretus
TAACTATGGTCTGGTCACTGGTGTGTGTGCGTCTGTGTGCGTCTCTGTGTGTGAATGTGTGTAAGTGTGTGTGTGTGCTTGTATGTGTGTGTGTCTCTGTGTGTGTGTGTAGTCCATACCTGGACCACATATCCTGAGAGACATTTGAAGTTGGGAGGTTGAGGAGCTCCGTCTATCAACACCTCTCCTGTCAGACCTGCTGGGTCCTTCCTGGCTGCCAGCACATCCAGAAACCTACACACAACACAACCACAACCTTTACACAACTATAATACAACACAACCACAACCTTTACACAACTATAATACAACACAACCACAACCTTTACACAACTATAATACAACACAACCTTTACACAACTATAATACAACACAACCGCAACCTTTACACAACTATAATACAACACAACCACAACCTTTACACAACTATAATACAACACAACCACAACCTTTACACAACTATAATACAACACAACCTTTACACAACTATAATACAACACAACCTTTACACAACTATAATACAACACAACCGCAACCTTTACACAACTATAATACAACACAACCTTTACACAACTATAATACAACACAACCTTTACACAACTATAATACAACACAACCACAACCTTTACACAACTATAATACAACACAACCTTTACACAACTATAATACAACACAACCACAACCTTTACACAACTATAATACAACACAACCTTTACACAACTATAATACAACACAACCTTTACACAACTATAATACAACACAACCTTTACACAACTATAATACAACACAACCACAACCTTTACACAACTATAATACAACACAACCTTTACACAACTATAATACAACACAACCTTTACACAACTATAATACAACACAACCTTTACACAACTATAATACAACACAACCTTTACACAACTATAATACAACACAACCTTTACACAACTATAATACAACACAACCGCAACCTTTACACAACTATAATACAACACAACCTTTACACAACTATAATACAACACAACCACAACCTTTACACAACTATAATACAACACAAACTTTTTTAAACAACCACAACACAACCATTAGAACATAATGTTAGTTCACAAAGTTCAATGAGAGTCACAGGTTTGTCTGAGTCAGTTGAAATGTCACTTACGATGACTTTCCGCTTCCTGTGGCCCCCATGATAGCGTTCAGCCCTGGTTTCATCAGACCGCTGTAGAGACAGGAAATAAACATCTGTTAGTGCTGGGCTGGAGAACAGATCTGATGCCCCAGCAGATGCTCTCCAGGAGTAGGGTTGGCAGTTGGTAAAAAAAAAAAAAAAGTTGTTATTTTTCAAACCTCTATATGCTAATAATTCTAATATAATAATAAGAATATAATGTTGTTTAGCTGACGCTCATATCCAAAGCGACTTACAGTCATGTGTGCATACATTTAATGTATGGGTGGTCCCGGGAATCAAACCCACTATCCTGGCATTGCAAGCACCATGCATTAAAACGCTCAAAATCATTCTAAAGTCATCATTTCATAATGCATTTCATTTCATGTTGAAAAAAATTATCGAAACCGAAATCGAAAACTAGGATTATTTTTTAATAATCGAACCGAAACCGAACCGACCTCAAAAAGTACTAATTGCTCAGCACTATTAGTCAGGGTTGCATTCATAAGGCATCTATGATAATAGTAATATGCCATTTAGCAGACGCTTTTATCCAAAGCGACTTACAGTCATGCGTGTATACATTTCTTTTGTGTATGGGTGGTCCCGGGGATCGAACCCACTACCTTGGCGTTACAAGCGCCGTGCTCTACCAGCTGAGCTACAGAGGACCACAGGTAGACTTAAAGCACTATTAGTCAGGGTTGCATTCATAAGGCATCTATAATACACATATAACAGCTAAGCATGAATGGGCTTCAGGTCCGGCGTTATGGGCGGGCCTCAGGGGGCCTGGCCCGCCCTACCGTACCTCCTTGCCAATCCAAATAAAACATTGAAATATTGATCATTTATTTGACCGAGACGCGCACGGACAGAAAGACGCGTCAATCTCAGTTAAAGCATCCGAGTGAAACAGCGCCCCTCTGTCTGAGCATGTTTAGACAATGTATCTGATGCTGTCTGGACCAAAAGAGTATTGCATGTTATACTATTTCTGGCCAGACGGCATCAGATACATGGGCTACGTATAGAGGGGCGCTGTTTCGTTCGCTCGGATGCGTTCTCCGATGAGATAGTTTCAGCAGAGAGGAAGAAGCAAAGCGAGAGGGCTCACTCTCGCAGAAATCTGTCTAGAATGAGACAATGTTTTTATGGGCATAATATGCAGACCTAAACATGTCGCCTGCCTTCCCGCCTTTTGGGACAAAGACTCCCATTGTTAGAGTGGAGGCATCTCGTCATTATATACAGACCTCTGGTTTCAGCCTCTTGCGAGTTGGAAAGGAAAGTTAGCGGGTGTGCACTGTTCGGATGCTGGCTTCCCCTAAAGCAAAATAGATGTTTTGGCAAAATTATATAATTACTCCTGTCTAAATAAAATCATTCAAAATACTTCACCAGGGAGGATGACTTAGCCACAGAGGATCTTTTTTTTAATTTATTTTTTATAGCTGTGCAGGCCTATGCCTATTTGAGAAGGCTGCAATTTAGGTAGTGCTCGTGGCAATAGGTCTAGCTGATCGAGTTGAGGCTGTCAGGTGAAAGGCGTCTAAAATATGTGTGAAGATAATGTGTCTTGAGTAAAGTCTAAAATGTTGCAACAAGAAGAAGGGGAGGGGTGTATTTTTCACACTGTGCCAGTATGAAAAATAAATAAAAATAAAAATGTCTGCACTCAATAATAATGTAAGTCGCTCTGGATAAGAGCGCATCTGCTAAATGACTCAAATGTAAATGTAAATGTGTATGGCGACGATGTGGAACATCTCTTTCCAGAATGCATGCACTCAGCTCTCCAAAATGCGCTCAGCTGTCTCCCACTAATTCTTGCGCATTCATTGTTTCATTGTGTGCTCTTCGATTGCTTATTTTTCTATCAAGTCCCCATTACATACGTCACCAGTAGGCCTAGTAAATGTACCGTTAATCCCCCGTCATTTACATTCATTTCTGTTAATGCATGTATTAATTACAGTCATTTACCGTTCTTATTCTCGGACTGGCAACGTTGTTTGCGGTGTTCACAACCTGCCACACTTGTGAGAAACAAGTTTTTGTTTATTTCACAACCATTACGAGTTGTGTAAAAAAAAAATTGCATTGTCTTTTGTTTGGATTGCTCCATGTGAGCGGTGAGCATGTGTCTGGTTTCTCTGTCCTGATGACGTTGAGGGAGCCCGTGTGCCTGACCACGTACAGAAGCAGCCCTACCTAACTTCAAGCGGGCGGAGCACTTCCCGAATCTGGCAGAATCATATTAGTCTTGGCTCCAGCTAATGGTACTCGGGCCACTTCAGATTACCATTCCAGATACATTTTTTTTTTTCAGGAGTAGGGCCATTTGAGGTGATGAAATAAAAAAATATTTAAACAATGGAATGTGATGTATTTCACCTTCAAGTCATCGAATTTGCTAGGTCATTAAACGTTCAAATGTGTGACCATCTCTGCGATCCTATAGCCATCAGAGACGGTCCCTTAATTTAGAAAATCTCCGATGCTATACATGCTTTTACTACAGGCAATGGCAGTGTTTTTTCTCGTTGCAGTCCACCCCAATTGAAAAGCGCACATTCACTTCCGTAACATTTGATATAGGCTACCAGCATGTAAGATAAACATGCAAAAATAATACAGGATACCCTTACAAAATGTCACTGCTGTTAAAATGCAGTACAATGAAATAATGGTTGTTTAATGAATGATATCTGGTCGCTTGCTGTGTGTGTGTTGTCTTCTAATGGTAGTCTTTTGTCTGTGATGGCTAACTGAACTATTGTGCTGCACCTTCCACTGAATGCTGTTTTGATTATGACTACATTGTTTTCAGAATTTAACAAATAACAAGTATGCCTGTGTCTTTTATTTCAATAACTTACTACAACCCACCAGAAAAAAGAAAAAAAAAAAAACTATTTTTATGGCATTTTTCTCCCCATCAATAATTAGTCCAAAATTATTGCACCTGAATTTGACCCTGGAAATATGACTATTATATTTTTCCTTAAAGCTTTTAAGCAATTAACATAATGCGTTGCAGTAATTGTATTTTAAATTCAGTAGCTAAATAAAGAGCTAGTCGTTTCAGTTCCAGCTAAAGCGATGGAATATTTTGTGCTTCACTTCCCCGTACAGTAGGTGGCGGCAGTACATCAATAGGTGTAGTGCCATAAAACCTTGAAGAAGAAGAAGACGAAGAAGAAGAAGAAGAAGAAGATGTTCCAGTTAAACTTGAATTGGAATCTGTACTACACGCGCAGCAATAGATCTCTGGAATCTGTGCTACACGCGCAGCAATAGATCTCTGGAATCTGTACTACACGCGCAGCAATAGATCTCTGGAATCTGTGCTACACGCGCAGCAATAGATCTCTGGAATCTGTGCTACACGCGCAGCAGATCTCTGGAATCTGAGCTACACGCGCAGCAGATCTCTGGAATCTGAGCTACACGCGCAGCAATAGATCTCTGGAATCTGTGCTACACGCGCAGCAGATCTCTGGAATCTGAGCTACACGCGCAGCAATAGATCTCTGGAATCTGTGCTACATGCGCAGCAGATCTCTGGAATCTGGCAAAAATAGTCAATGTACTTGCTAGGCTAAGTCTAACTTAGTGAAGACCTTAGGTAATGGTTAATCATGAGTCTTCTCTGTCTTTACATTTCCTGAAACATGTCAATGACCTGATGCATGGCCTCTACAGCGGTGCTTGTCCACCCACTCTGTTACCAGTGACTTATTCTGCCACATTAAATCCATACTCACTGACAGTCAGTTGTGTGCAAAATGTTGATATTTGATTCTCTGCTCTTCAATGTGTATTGATTCCTACTAACCAGCTGGGTAAGAGCTAGGTTTGTAGTAGCTATGCTGATGATCGTTAAACGTTTTTTTTTCTTCTCTGCATCGGGTCTCACTGAGACTGGATTCCCCAGGAGACATGCTATTCAGCTGCCCATGACTGATCTGATCTTACACTCTTAGAAGAAAAGGACACTCCTGAGTGGCCCAGTGGTCTAAGGCACTGCATTGCAGTGCTAACTGTGCCACTAGAGATCCTGGTTCGAATCCAGGCTCTGTCGCAGCCGGCCGCGACCGGGAGACTCATGGGCGGCGCACAATTGGCCCAGCGTCGTCCAGGGTAGGGGAGGGAATGGCCGGCAGGGATGTAGCTCAGTTGATAGAGCATGGCATTTGCAACGCCAGGGTTGTGGGTTCGATTCCCATGGGGGGCCAGTATAAAAAAAATAAAAAATAATTCACTAACTGTAAGTCGCTCTGGATAAGAGCGTCTGCTAAATGACTAAAATGTAATGTAAAATGTGGTGTCTAGAACCTAAAAGGGTTCATCGGCTGTCCCCATAGGAGAACCCTTTGAAGAACCTTGAATACTTATTTCCCTCATAAAAAATGCAAATCAACTTATAACATTTTTGACATGCGTTGTTATGGATTTTTTTGTTGTTATTCTGTCTCTCACTGTTCAAAGAAACCTACCATTAAAATGATAGACTGAACATTTCTTAGTCAGTTGGGCAAACGTACAAAATCAGCAGGGGATCAAATACTATTTTCCCTCACTGTAAGTAGGGAGTGTATAATGGGGTATATCAGGTGATGTTGTTGTAGGTAGGAAGTGTATAATGGGGTATATCAGGTGATGTTGTAGGTAGGGAGTGTATAATGGGGTATATCTGGTGTTGTTGTAGGTAGGGAGTGTATAATGGGGTATATCAGGTGATGTTGTAGGTAGGGAGTGTATAATGGGGTATATCTGGTGATCAGGTGATGTTGTAGGTAGGGAGTGTATAATGGGGTATATCTGGTGTTGTTGTAGGTAGGGAGTGTATAATGGGGTATATCAGGTGATGTTGTAGGTAGGGAGTGTATAATGGGGTATATCAGGTGATGTTGCTGTAGGTAGGGAGTGTATAATGGGGTATATCAGGTGATGTTGTAGGTAGGGAGTGTATAATGGGGTATATCAGGTGATGTTGCTGTAGGTAGGGAGTGTATAATGGGGTATATCAGGTGATGTTGCTGTAGGTAGGGAGTGTATAATGGGGTATATCAGGTGATGTTGTAGGTAGGGAGTGTATAATGGGGTATATCAGGTGATGTTGCTGTAGGTAGGAAGTGTATAATGGAGTATATCAGGTGATGTTGTAGGTAGGGAGTGTATAATGGGGTATATCAGGTGATGTTGCTGTAGGTAGGGAGTGTATAATGGGGTATATCAGGTGATGTTGTAGGTAGGGAGTGTATAATGGGGTATATCAGGTGATGTTGCTGTAGGTAGGAAGTGTATAATGGAGTATATCAGGTGATGTTGTAGGTAGGGAGTGTATAATGGGGTATATCAGGTGATCAGGTGATGTTGTAGGTAGGGAGTGTATAATGGGGTATATCAGGTGATGTTGTAGGTAGGGAGTGTTTAATGGAGTATATCAGGTGATGTTGGTAGGGAGTGTATAATGGGGTATATCAGGTGATGTTGCTGTAGGTAGGAAGTGTATAATGGAGTATATCAGGTGATGTTGTAGGTAGGGAGTGTATAATGGGGTATATCAGGTGATGTTGTAGGTAGGGAGTGTATAATGGGGTATATCTGGTGTTGTTGTAGGTAGGGAGTGTATAATGGGGTATATCAGGTGATGTTGTAGGTAGGGAGTGTATAATGGGGTATATCAGGTGATGTTGCTGTAGGTAGGGAGTGTATAATGGGGTATATCAGGTGATGTTGTAGGTAGGGAGTGTATAATGGGGTATATCAGGTGATGTTGCTGTAGGTAGGGAGTGTATAATGGGGTATATCAGGTGATGTTGCTGTAGGTAGGGAGTGTATAATGGGGTATATCAGGTGATGTTGTAGGTAGGGAGTGTATAATGGGGTATATCAGGTGATGTTGCTGTAGGTAGGAAGTGTATAATGGAGTATATCAGGTGATGTTGTAGGTAGGGAGTGTATAATGGGGTATATCAGGTGATGTTGCTGTAGGTAGGGAGTGTATAATGGGGTATATCAGGTGATGTTGTAGGTAGGGAGTGTATAATGGGGTATATCAGGTGATGTTGCTGTAGGTAGGAAGTGTATAATGGAGTATATCAGGTGATGTTGTAGGTAGGGAGTGTATAATGGGGTATATCAGGTGATGTTGTAGGTAGGGAGTGTATAATGGGGTATATCAGGTGATGTTGTAGGTAGGGAGTGTATAATGGGGTATATCAGGTGATGTTGTAGGTAGGGAGTGTTTAATGGGGTATATCAGGTGATGTTGTAGGTAGGGAGTGTATAATGGGGTATATCAGGTGATGTTGCTGTAGGTAGGGAGTGTATAATGGAGTATATCAGGTGATGTTGGTAGGGAGTGTATAATGGGGTATATCAGGTGATGTTGTAGGTAGGGAGTGTATAATGGGGTATATCAGGTGATGTTGCTGTAGGTAGGGAGTGTATAATGGAGTATATCAGGTGATGTTGCTGTAGGTAGGGAGTGTATAATGGGGTATATCTGGTGATGTTGCTGTAGGTAGGGAGTGTTTAATGGGGTATATCAGGTGATGTTGCTGTAGGTAGGGAGTGTATAATGGGGTATATCAGGTGATGTTGTAGGTAGGGAGTGTATAATGGGGTATATCAGGTGATGTTGTAGGTAGGGAGTGTTTAATGGAGTATATCAGGTGATGTTGCTGTAGGTAGGGAGTGTATAATGGGGTATATCAGGTGATGTTGCTGTAGGTAGGGAGTGTATAATGGGGTATATCAGGTGATGTTGTAGGTAGGGAGTGTATAATGGGGTATATCAGGTGATGTTGTAGGTAGGGAGTGTATAATGGGGTATATCAGGTGATGTTGCTGTAGGTAGGGAGTGTATAATGGGGTATATCAGGTGATGTTGTATGTAGGGAGTGTATAATGGGGTATATCAGGTGATGTTGTAGGTAGGGAGTGTATAATGGGGTATATCAGGTGATGTTGCTGTAGGTAGGGAGTGTATAATGGGGTATATCAGGTGATGTTGTAGGTAGGGAGTGTATAATGGGGTATATCAGGTGATGTTGCTGTAGGTAGGGAGTGTATAATGGGGTATATCAGGTGATGTTGTAGGTAGGGAGTGTATAATGGGGTATATCAGGTGATGTTGTAGGTAGGGAGTGTATAATGGGGTATATCAGGTGATGTTGTAGGTAGGGAGTGTATAATGGGGTATATCAGGTGATGTTGTAGGTAGGGAGTGTATAATGGGGTATATCAGGTGATGTTGTAGGTAGGGAGTGTATAATGGGGTATATCAGGTGATGTTGTAGGTAGGGAGTGTATAATGGGGTATATCAGGTGATGTTGTAGGTAGGGAGTGTATAATGGGGTATATCAGGTGATGTTGTAGGTAGGGAGTGTATAATGGAGTATATCAGGTGATGTTGCTGTAGGTAGGGAGTGTTTAATGGGGTATATCAGGTGATGTTGTAGGTAGGGAGTGTATAATGGGGTATATCAGGTGATGTTGGTAGGGAGTGTATAAGGATGTTCACCTCTCACACACACGTAAGTTAATCATTACACACAGCAGCTCAAAACAGGGCTGGGAATATGACTATAAACGGTCTACTGTAAACACACAGACTTATTGCTCTCTCTCTTCTCTTACGTAACACACACAGGATGAGAGTGTTATCTAATCACTCAGGTGAGGGGTCAATATCTACAGTATAATACATTTACATTATGTGTCCAGAGCGACTTACAGTTAGTGAGTGCATACATTATTTATTTATTTTTCATACTGGCCCTCCGTGGGAATCACACCCACAACGCCATGCTCTACCAACTGAGCTACATCCCTGCCGGCCATTCCCTCCCTTACCCTGGACGACGCTGGGCCAATTGTGCGCCGCCCCATGGGTCTCCCGGCCGCGGCCGGCTACGACAGAGCCTGGATTCGAACCAGGATCTCTAGTGGCACAGCTAGCACTGCGATGCAGTGCCTTAGACCACTGCGCCACTCGGAAGGCCTCTGTACAACACCTACAACACCTTTTTCAACAATACACCCCTGATCACACGCAAACACAGTTCATTTTCATACCAGACACATAAAAACAGTGACTCCGGAAAGTATTCAAACACCTTGACCTTTTCCACATTTTGTTACATTACAGCCTTATTTTAAAATGGATTAAATAAATAAAAATCATCAGCAATCTTCACACAATACCCCATAATGACAATGTGAAAACAGGTTTTTTGAACTGTTTGCTAAATATTGAAAATTAAAAACAGAAATAACTTATTTACATAAGTATTCAGACCTTTTGCTATGAGATTCGAAATTGAGCTCAGGTTCATCCTGTTGCGATTGATCATCCTTGAGATGTTTCTACAACTTGATTGGTCCACCTGTGGTAAATTCAATTGATTGGACATGATTTGGTCCCCAGTTGACAGTGCATGTCAGAGCAAAAACCAAGCCATGAGGTTGAAGGAGTTGTCCGTAGAGCTCCGAGACAGGATTGTGTCGAGGCACAGATCTGGGGAAGGGTACCAAAAAATCTCTGCAGCATTGAAGGTCCCAAAGAACACAGTGGCCTCCATCATTCTTAAATGGAAGAAGTTTGGAACCACCAAGCTGAGCAGTCGGGGGAGAAGAGAATTGGTCACTCTGACAGAGCTCTAGAGTTCCTCTGTGGAGATGGGAGAACATTCCAGAAGGACAACCATCTCTGCAGCTCTCCACCAATCAGGCCTTTATGGTAGAGTGACCAGACGGAAGCCACTCCTCAGTAAAAGGCACATGACAGCCCGCTTGGAGTTTGCCAAAAGGCACCTAAGGACTCTCAGACCATGAGAAACAAGATTCTCTGGTCTGATGAAACCAAGACTGAACTCTTCGGCCAAAATGCCAAGAATCACGTCTGGAGGAAACCTGGCACCATCCCTACGGTGAAGCATGGTGGTGGCAGCATCATGCTGTTGGGATGTTTTTCAGCAGCAGGGACTGGGAGACTAGTCAGGATCGAGGCAAAGATAGTAATATAATATGCCATTTAGCAGACGCTTTTATCCAAAGCGACTTACAGTCATGCGTGCATACATTTTTACGTATGGGTGGTCCCGTGGATCGAACCCACTACCCTGGCGTTACAAGCGCCATTGAGCTACAGAGGACCACAGAGCAAAGTAAAGAGATCCTTGATGAAAACCTGCTCCAGAGCGCTCAGGACCTCAGACTGGTGCGAAGGTTAACCTTCCAACAGGACAACGACCCTAAGCACACAGCCAAGACAATGCATGAGTGGCTTCTGGACAAGTCTCTGAATGTCCTTGAGTGGCCCAGCCAGAGCCCGCACATGAACCCGATCGAACATCTCTAGACCTGAAAATAGCTGTGCAGCGACGCTCCCCATCCAACCTGACAGAGCTTGAGAGGATCTGCAGAGAAGAATGGAAGAAACTCCCCAAATACAGGTGTGCCAAGCTTGTATTGTCATACCCAAGAAGACTCGAGGCTGTAATCGCTGCCAAAGGTGCTTCAACAAAGTACTGATTTAACAGTCTGAATCCTTATCTAAATGTGATTTTTCAGTTTTTTAGCAAATATTTCTCAAAACCTGTTTTTGCTTTTTCATTATGGGGTATTGTGTGTAGATTGATGAATAAGGCTGTAACCTAACAAAAATGTGGAAAAAGTCAAGGGGTCTGAATACTTTCCGAAGGCAGTATATAATTCCTTCTCGCATCTGTCTACGTGCTCTCCTCCCCTCCCCTTTTCCCTTCCCTTGTGGACTTCATAACACATCAACTCTCTGTGACCAGGCTAAAAAACCCATCCAAGCCAAACCTTCATATCATAACCGCTAAACACTACACACAGCCTACATCATTGTCACGTCATAGTTAACATAGCTACTAGATCTAACGCATTAGTAAACCAGCTACAATCATGCAGTACAGTGTACAGTCAGCAAGCAATTTATCAGTTACACCAGCGTGCCCTGGTGGCAATAAATTTATAAAACCAAAAGCTGACCTTGACTTGGAAGAGTTCCAGTGTTGGATAGCCATAGCCAGCTAGCTAACATAGCATCCCTCTCTGTTTGAGCCGGGTGTTTGAGTAGGCTAAACTAGCTAGCTGCATTTGACACTAGCTAAGTAAGTGAAGGTGGAAAAAATATGTATTACGAAATATAGCTCTACCCCTTCTGTCTTGCTCTTTCTCTCTCTTGCTTCTCCTTAATTTTGGAAAAAAATTAATGTATTCAAAACTGTTCAACTATTGTCTTTCTCTCTATTTGAGTCAACTACTCACCACATTTTATGCACTGCAGTGCTAGCTAGCTGTAGCTTATGCTTTCAGTACTAGATTCACTCTCTGATCCTTTGATTGGGTGGACAACATGTCAGTTCATGCTGCAAGAGCTCTGATAGGTTGGAGGACGTCCTCCGGAAGTTGTCATAATTACTGTGTAAGTCTATGGAAGGGGGTGAGAACCAAGAACCTCCTAGGTTTTGTATTGAAGTCAATGTACCAAGAGGAGGACGGAAGTTAGCTGTCCTCCGGCTACACCATGGTGCTACCCTACAGAGTGCTGTTGAGGCTACTGTAGACCTTTGCAAAACAGTGTGTTTTAATCAATTATTTGGTGACGTGAATATATTTAATATAGTTTTATCTAAAAAGGATAACTTTTTTAATGTTTCACTATTTGTATTTGTATGAAATTCAGTGAGGAGGAGGCTCCTCCCCTTCCTCCACTGGTGTACATAGTGTCAAAACATCCTAGGTGAGCCTACTCCCTCTCTCCCACTCCAATGGATGAACATGGGAGATTGTTTGTTGTTACATGTTGAGAGTCATTTCCCTATGTAAGATAATGGACTTATGAAAGCAGGGGTTTTCAGGATGGTACCGGCCCATGACCCATGACCCCAGAATGTGTGTATGTGTATGTCCTCCTGCTGAGCCTCTGAACCAGTCCCTTTCCTTCCTCTGATACAATGGGTATTATTTAGGAAATGTCTGGCTTTGATATTATTTAGGGTAGCGTGTGTGTGTGTACACTCCTGCTGGTCCCCTGAATCTGCGTCCTTCCTCTGATTCAGAAGGTATTATTTAGAGTCGTGTTTGATCTGAGTCCTATAGGAGATTGATATTGTTCCTCTGTAAAGGCTACAGCCAATAGAAGACTGATATGGTTCCTCTGTAAAGGCTACAGCCAATAGAAGACTGATATGGTTCCTCTGTAAAGGCTACAGCCAATAGAAGACTGATATGGTTCCTCTGTAAAGGCTACAGCCAATAGAATATTGATATGGTTCCTCTGTAAAGGCTACAGCCAATAGAAGATTGATATGGTTCCTCTGTAAAGGCTACAGCCTATAGTAGACTGATATGGTTCCTCTGTAAAGGCTACAGCCTATAGTGGATTGATATGGTACCTCTGTGAAGGCTACAGCATATAGTAGACTGATATGGTTCCTCTGTAAAGGCTACAGCCAATAGAAGACTGATATGGTTCCTCTGTAAAGGCTACAGCCAATAGAAGATTGATATGGTTCCTCTGTAAAGGCTACAGCCAATAGAAGATTGATATGGTTCCTCTGTAAAGGCTACAGCCTATAGTAGACTGATATGGTTCCTCTGTAAAGGCTACAGCCTATAGTGGATTGATATGGTTCCTCTGTGAAGGCTACAGCCTATAGCAGACTGATATGGTTCCTCTGTAAAGGCTACAGCCAATAGAAGACTGATATGGTTCCTCTGTAAAGGCTACAGCCAATAGAAGATTGATATGGTTCCTCTGTAAAGGCTACAGCCAATAGAAGATTGATATGGTTCCTCTGTAAAGGCTACAGCATATAGTAGACTGATATGGTTCCTCTGTAAAGGCTACAGCCTATAGCAGACTGATATGGTTCCTCTATAAAGGCTACAGCCTATAGTAGACTGATATGGTTCCTCTGTAAAGGCTACAGCCTATAGTGGATTGATATGGTTCCTCTGTGAAGGCTACAGCATATAGTAGACTGATATGGTTCCTCTGTAAAGGCTACAGCCTATAGTAGACTGATATGGTTCCTCTGTAAAGGATACAGCCTATAGCAGACTGATATGGTTCCTCTGTAAAGGCTACAGCCTATAGTAGACTGATATGGTTCCTCTGTAAAGGCTACAGCCTATAGTAGACTGATATGGTTCCTCTGTAAAGGCTACAGCCTATAGTAGATTGATATGGTTCCTCTGTAAAGGCTACAGCCTATAGTAGATTGATATGGTTCCTCTGTAAAGGCTACAGCCTATAGAAGATTGATATGGTTCCTCTGTAAAGGCTACAGCCTATAGAAGATTGATATGGTTCCTCTGTAAAGATTGATATGGTTCCTCTGTAAAGGCTACAGCCTATAGAATATTGATATGGTTCCTCTGTGAAGGCTACAGCATATAGTAGACTGATATGGTTCCTCTGTAAAGGCTACAGCCTATAGTAGACTGATATGGTCCCTCTGTCTATCTCACCACCAGAGAAAGAGAGAGGGTGCTATCTATCTACAGTGCCTTTGGAAAGTATTCAGAGCCCTTGAATTTTCCCACATTTTGTTACATTACAGCCTTATTCTAAAATTGATTATTTTATTTTTCATCCTCAGCAATCTACACACAATACCCCATAATGACAAAGCAAAAACAGTTTTTTAGAAATGTTTGCTCAAAAACAAAAACAGAAAAACCTTATTTAAATAAGTATTCAGACCCTTTGCTATGAGACTCGAATTTGAGCTCAGGTGCACCCTGTTTCCATTGATCATCCTTGAGATGTTTCTACAACTTGATTGGAGTCCACCTGTAGTAAATTCAATTGATTGGACATGATTTGGAAAGGCACACACCTGTCTATATAATGTCCCACAGTTGACAGTGCATGTCAGAGCAAAAACCAAGCCATGAGGTCGAAGGAATTGTCCATAGAGCTCCGAGACAGGATTGTGTCAAAGCACAGATCTGGGGAAGGGTACCAAAACATTTCTGCAGCATTGAAGGTCCCCAAGAACACAGTGGCCTCCATCATTCTTAAGTGGAAGAAGTTTGGAACCACCAAGACTCTTCCTAGAGCTGGCCGCCCGGACAAACTGAGCAATCGGGGGAGAAGGGCCTTGGTCAGGGAGGTGACCAAGAACCCGATGGTCTCTCTGAAAGACCTCCAGAGTTCCTCTGTGGAGATGGGAGAAACTTCCAGAAGGATAACCATCTCTGCAGCACTCCACCAATCAGGACTTTATGGTAGAGTGGCCAGACAGAAGCCACTCCTCAGTAAAAGGCACATGACAGCCCGCTTGGAGTTTGCCAAAAGGCACCTAAAGATTCTCAGACCATGAGAAACAAGATTATCTGGTCTGATGAAACCAAGATTGAACTCTTTGGCCTGAATGCCAAGCGTCACGTCTGGGGAAACCTGGCACCATCCCTACGGTGAAGCATGGTGGTGGCAGCATCATACTGTGGGGATGTTTTTCAGCGGCAGGGACTGGGAGACTAGTCAGGATCGAGGCAAAGATGAACAGAGCAAAGTACAGAGAGATCCTTGATGAAAACCTGCTCCAGGGTGCTCAGGACCTCAGACTGGGGCGAAGGTTCACCTTCCAACAGGACAACGACCCTAAGCACACAGCCAAGACAACACAGGACTGGCTTCGGGACAAGTCTCTGAATGTCCTTGAGGGGCCCAGCCAGAGCCCGGACTTAAACCCGATCGAACATCTCTGGAGAGACCTGAAAATAGCTGTGCAGTAACGCTCCCCATCCAACCTGACAGAGCTTGAGAGGATCTGCAGAGAAGAATGGGAGAAACTCCCCAAATACAGGTGTGCCAAGCGTCATACGCAAGAAGACTTAAGGCTGTAATCGCTGCCAAAGGTGTTTCAACAAAGTACTGAGTAAAGGGTCTGAATACGTATGTAAATGTAATATTTCAGTTGTTTATTTTTAATACATTTGCAAAAATTTCTAAAAACGTGTTTTTGCTTTGTCATTATGGGGTATTGTGTGTAGTTTGCTGAGGGGGAGAAAACAATTTAATCAATTTTAGAATAAGGCTGTAACCTAACAAAATGTGGAAAAAGTAAAGGGGTCTGAATACTTTCCGAATGCACTGTATGGCATTTCTTCACATAACAGAGTCCAGGCACAGTCTACTCACTTTAGATCTATATGAACTGAGGACAACAAAGCCCTCTATGTAGTAGAATTCCCTGGACCATAGAAATTGCGTCGAGTCGACTTACTTTAGATCCGTGAGAATGTCTTTGGTGGTGGTCTTCCTCTTGAAACATAGACAGCCGCTCCTCTGCATCACCTTATAGTGGATGTTATGGAAACTAACGGTGGAACCGTGAGGGGACTTGGCGGTACCGGTAGACTCATATTTAGGAGTCCTGTTCGTCCCGGTGTCCTCCATTATTGGGATGTGGTTATTGTATGGTTCCGACATTCTGATGGTGCCCTCCTATTAGGGAAGTTATAGGCATATGTCTGTCAGAAATGAGACAGAGAGGTATCCTGTGAGAATAATTAAAGGGATATGTCTGTCAGAAATGAGACAGAGAGGTATCCTGTGAGAATAATTAAAGGGATATGTCTGTCAGAAATGAGACAGAGAGGTATCCTGTGAGAATAATTAAAGGGATATGTATGTCAGAATTGAGACAGAGAGGTAGCCTGTGAGAATAATTAAAGGGATATGTATGTCAGAATTGAGACAGAGAGGTAGCCTGTGAGAATCATTAAAGGGATATGTATGTCAGAATTGAGACAGAGAGGTAGCCTGTGAGAATAATTAAAGGGATATGTATGTCAGAATTGAGACAGAGAGGTATCCTGTGAGAATAATTAAAGGGATATGTCTGTCAGAAATGAGACAGAGAGGTATCCTGTGAGAATAATTAAAGGGATATGTATGTCAGAATTGAGACAGAGAGGTAGCCTGTGAGAATAATTAAAGGGATATGTATGTCAGAATTGAGACAGAGAGGTAGCCTGTGAGAATAATTAAAGGGATATGTATGTCAGAATTGAGACAGAGAGGTATCCTGTGAGAATAATTAAAGGGATATGTATGTCAGAATTGAGACAGAGAGGTAGCCTGTGAGAATAATTAAAGGGATATGTATGTCAGAATTGAGACAGAGAGGTAGCCTGTGAGAATAATTAAAGGGATATGTATGTCAGAATTGAGACAGAGAGGTATCCTGTGAGAATAATTATAGGGATATGTCTGTCAGAATTGAGACAGAGAGGTAGCCTGTGAGAATAATTAAAGGGATATGTCTGTCAGAAATGAGACAGAGAGGTAGCCTGTGAGAATAATTATAGGGATATGTCTGTCAGAAATTAGACAGAGAGGTATCCTGTGAGAATAATTATAGGGATATGTCTGTCAGAAATGAGACAGAGAGGTAGCCTGTGGAAATAATTATGACAGGTGCATTTGGCTGGTTTCTTTCCGTTACAGCAAAGTGACATCATGTAAACGTAGCCTATTGCGCTCTCCAATTCCAATCTGAAAGTTAAATGACTGTCGAAACTAATTCACATTCATTCATTATCGTTAAAAACGAAACAACATTTCAGTCGCCAATAATTGTTCAATCAAAAATCGGCTACATACTCGTGTCACTTACCCTGCACCTGGAACGGCAAGTTAACGCTAAACCACGACTCTCGGTCCACGAATGTAATCCTCCTTGCGGTGAACTGTGTACTGTGCGTGTCGTCTAACCTAGTTGGAGAGCTATTGACCTGTTGGTGTGTCTTCAGCACGTTTATAGTTTTACAGCCCTGTGCTGCGCTGAGAGTTTGATAAGAGGAAACCGCTACATAACAGGAGGGCAGCGGCTTGATCAGCGGCAGGATATTCTACCTCCTATTCCCTACACGCTGTTAACCCCTGTGTGCCGTCATTGCGCAACAATTTTGAGGAAACCCGATGCACTTTAATATGAGTACAGTTACTAAAAGTGATTTTGTAGTCATTACTCAAACCGATAGCCACTGTGACCCTGAATGGGAGGGGGCGGGGGGGGGGGGTCCAGAGTTTGTATCAGCGTGAACATTTTGAGTAACGCCCCGCACTAAGCCACGTCTCTAATATCATTTCCCAGTGAGCCTCTTAGAGTGAAGTGTAGAGTTACCGCCCATGACAGTAATCGTTAGTGACAGAAGCTAGGTTTCCATGCGAATATTCTACAGTCCGCATAAAGAGAAGTGGCATTTTCCCCACCAGTGGTGCATTTCCACCAAATGGATTTGCTGCTGATGAAAAATAAGTGTGTGATA
>NW_028163381.1:22500-25036 GCF_964263955.1 Coregonus lavaretus
CACCAGAGAAAGAGAGAGAGAGAGAGAGAGATGGAGAGAGAGAGAGAGAGAGAGAGAGAGAGAGAGAGAGAGAGAGAGAGAGAGAGAGAGAGAGAGAGAGAGAGACAGAGGGAGGAGAGAGATGGAAGAGAGAGAGAGAGAGAGAGCGAGAGAGAGAGAGAGAGAGAGAGACGGAGAGAGAGAGAGAGAGAGAGAGTTGGCAAATAATTTTTCACAGTACACAACATCACCACCTGCTCACACCCCCATCTCTAGCGCCCGAATCACTCTCCGCCACATGGCCTCAAACTGCACCATTTTGTTTCTCTCCGTCGCACTTTCAACATTTAGATAATAAAGCATTTAGACCTTTCTATTGTGTTATACCTAACACTTAACACCTAACAACTTATACATAACACCTAACACCTAACACCTAACACTTACCACCTACCACCTACCACCTACCACCTAACACCTAACACTTAACACCTACCACTTAACACCTAACACCTAACACCTAACACCTAACAACGTATACCTAACACTTAACACTTAACACTTAACACCTAACAACTGACACCTTACACTTAACACTTACCACCTAACACCTAACACCTAAGACCTAAGACCTAAGACCTAAGACCTAAGACCTAACACTTAACACTTAACACTTAACACTTAACACTTAACACTTAACACTTAACACTTAACACCTAACACCTAACAACTTATACCTAACATTTAACAGTTAATGACTAACACCTAACACCTAACACTTAACACTTAACATCTACCACCTGACATCTGACACCTGACACCTTACACCTTACACCTTGCACCTTACACCTACCACCTAACACCTAACACCTACCACTTAACACGTAACACTTAACACCTAACACCTAACACCTAACAACTTATACCTAACATTTAACACTTAACACTTAACACTTAACACTTAACACTTAACACCTTATACCTAACACCTAATAACTTATACCTAACACTTAACACTTAACACTTAACACCTAGGTGAGGGACCACCTTATGTGTGTGTGTGTGTGTGTGTGTGATGATACTAAACGATACACAGGAGAGGAAACAGAACAAGTACAAAGTTGATATTAAGTTTTATTTATTTTCTGCATTATTACATTTTTTATACTGTTCATCACAGGTGGCTGGTGGTACCTTAATTGGGGAGGACGGGCTCATAGTTATGACAGCAACGGTATTAACGGATTGATTCCATTCACTCCGTTTCCAGCCATTGTTATGAACCGTCCTCCCCTCACCAGCCTCCTGTGCTGTAGATAGTGTGTTAGTGTAAGAGTGTTGTAAAAGAAACGTACAAAACGTTAATAGAAACAATGTGTAGGACTGAGTCCCAAACGCCACCCTAGTCCGTTTGTAGTGTACTACTTTAGACCAGAGTCCTATGGGCCCTGTTCACAAGTAGTGCACTATGTAGGGAACAGGGTGCTGTTTGGGACTCAGACTAGGACTACTGCATAAGTGTTCATTATACTGTGCATCCAGAAAGTATTCAGAGCCCTTGACTTTTTCCACATTTTGTTACGTTACAGCCTTATTCTAAAATTGATTAAATAGTTTTTTTCCCTTCATCAATCTACACACAATACCCCATAATGACCAAGCAAAAACAGGTTTTTAGAAATTGTTGCAAATGTATTAAAAATAGAAAAACTTAAATATCACATTTACATAAGCATTCAGACCCTTTACTCAGTACTTTGTTGAAGCACCTTTGGCAGCGATTACAGCATCGAGACTTCTTGGGTATGATGTATTTGGGGAGTTTCTCCCATTCTTCTCTGCAGATCCTCTCAAGCTCTGTCAGGTTGGATGGGGAGCGTCGCTGCACAGCTATTTTCAGGTCTCTCCAGAGATGTTTGATCGGGTTCAAGTCCAGGCTCTGGCTGGGCCACTGAAGGACATTCAGAGACTTGTCCCGAAGCCACTCCTGGGTTGTCTTGGCTGTGTGCTTAGGGTTGTTGTCCTGTTGGAAGGTGAACCTTCGCCCCAGTCTGAGGTCCTGAGCGCTCTGTAGCAGGTTTTCATGTGTCATGTGCCTTTTACTGAGGAGTGACTTCCGTCTGGCCACTCTACCATAAAGGCCTGATTGGTGGAGTGCTGCAGAGATGGTTGTCCTTCTGGAAGGTTCTCCCATCTCCACAGAGGAACTCTAGAGCACTGTCAGAGTGACCATCGGGTTCTTGGTCACCTTCCTGACCAATGCCCTTCTCCCCTGATTGCTCAGTTTGGCCGGGCGGCCAGCTCTAGGAAGAGTCTTGGTGGTTCCAAACTTCTTCCATTTAAGAAAGATGGAGGCCAATGTGTTCTTGGGGACCTTCAATGCTGCAGACATTTTTTGGTACCCTTCCCCAGATCTGTGCCTCAACACAATCCTGTCTCGGAGCTCTACGGACAATTCCTTTGACCTCATGGCTTGTTTTTTGCTCTGACATGCACTGTCAACTGTGGGACCTTATATAGACAGGTGTGTGCCTTTCCAAATCATGTCCAATCAATT
>NW_028163380.1:0-11203 GCF_964263955.1 Coregonus lavaretus
CCATAATTTCCCAACCTTGGTTTTGCCCTAGCACTACACAGCTAATTCAAAGAATCAAAGCTTGATAATTTAGGGCTCTATTCAATCTGTATAGCTGAAGTGTTTACTGTGAATGCTGTCTCCGCTAAAGCAGGAACATTGCCTTTGAATTTCAATCATGCTGTAAAGCTGAACTTCGTCAATTTGTATAATTCCATCCATTACAACGATTCTTGTACCTTAATTTGCTTCCTCTGTAAATGATGTCAGGTCCGTGTGGTTGTAGCTGAAGATCACCACTAGCAAATGGGGGATAATATTTAGGACCCATGTATCTGTGTAGAGCGTTGAAGAGGTCTGGATCAGCAGGTGAAGTTCACTGCTCACGTCATCTGCAGCCCTCACACAAGGACACCTGTTAGAGCCTCTGATAAGAAGCAGATATTCCTTTTTTCTTTTTTTTTTCTCTCTCTCTCTCTCTCTCTCTCTCTCTCTCTCTCTCTCTCTCTCTCTCTCTCAATTTAAGGGCTTTATTGGCATGGGAAACATATGTTAACATTGCCAAAGCAAGTGAAGTAGATCAACAATAAATATTAACAGTAAACATTACACTCAGAAGTTCAATTTCAATTTTCAATTCAATTTAAGGGCTTTATTGGCATGGGAAACGTGTGTTAACATTGCCAAAGCAAGTGAAGTAGATAGTAAACAAAAGTGAAATAAACAATAAATATTAACAGTAAACATTACACTCAGAAGTTTCAAAAGAATAAAGACATTTCAAATGTCATATTATGTATATATACAGTGTTGTCAGTCAGGGAGGATTGAGAGAGAGGGAGATCCCATTACAAGTTCAATCTGACTGAGTATCCATGTATAACTGCTGAACTGGAACCCTCCTATCCAGCAAGCCTCTGGGTCAGAAATAAAAATGGTAAGGTGTGAAGGTTTTTAATCTTTGATGCTTGAAACTTGGTAATCTTTTAATAGGGGTTTGAAGCAGGCCTGCGGGCAATGTTGTACGATGTAGTCAATATCAACCAAATAAATATTGAATCTATGTAAATCTATATCTCATAATAAGTCAGAACAGTGAAGCGCAACACAGGAACGTGTTGCACACCGTACATGTATTCTCATCACTCAAATGCATGATTGTACGCACACACACGCGCTCGAGCGAACAAACACACACACACAGGCAAACACACTCTCTCTCTCTCTCTCTCTCTCTCTCTCTCTCTCTCTCTCTCTCTCTCTCTCTCTCTCTCTCTCTCTCTCTCTCTCTCTCTCTCTCTCTCTCTCTCTCTCTCTCTCTCTCTCTCTCTCTCTCTCTCTCTCTCTCTCTCTCTCTCTCTCTCTCTCTCTCTCTCTCTCTCTCTCTCTCTTAAATCTACTTCATGTTTTGGTTGTAGTTTAGATACCATAACAGACATTTGCATTTTCCAGACCAAAACGTTTGTAGATTTGAGGGCCAGATTCAACATATGTTATGTCTCCCTTACCAATCTGTGTCTTCGATAGATTGGTATCACTTCTATAGCAGAAGTCTGGAGTGTAGTGTTCCACTGCAAGTCAGACAGCCTAGATGGCGCCTCCTCCAGATTAATCTCAGACAGTGTAAAAGTCAGACAGCCTAGATGAAGCCTCCTCCAGCCTGATCTCAGACAGTGTAAAAGTCAGACAGCCTAGATGAAGCCTCCTCCAGCCTGATCTCAGACAGTGTAAAAGTCAGACAGCCTAGATGAAGCCTCCCCAGCCTGATCTCAGTCAGTGTAAAAGTCAGACAGCCTAGATGAAGCCTCCTCCAGCCTGATCTCAGACAGTGTAAAAGTCAGACAGCCTAGATGAAGCCTCCCCAGACTAATCTCAGACAGTGTAAAAGTCAGACAGCCTAGATGAAGCCTCCTCCAGCCTGATCTCAGTCAGTGTAAAAGTCAGACAGCCTAGATGGCGCCTCCCCTTGGTTGATTGACTGACTGTGCCCTTCTCCCTCCCAGAATGTGGGCTGCGACAAAGAGGTTGGCTCGTACAAACAAGAAGACAAGTGTGGAGTCTGTGGGGGGGACAACTCCCACTGTCGCACTGTTAAACTGACACTCACCAAGATGCCAAAGAAAACAGGTAAACATTAGACCATCACCAGGGAGAAACCACAGTTCTGTTGAGAGCATTATGTTTTATTTCATTTGACTATCAATCAATACTTGATGAATAGTTGTATAGAATATGATGAGAAATAAATATTACAGCTTGAAATCCCTAAGATCCTCTCCTACATTCTTAGAAAAAAAGGTGCTAAAAGGGTCCTTCGGCTGTCCCCATAGGAGAACCCTTTGAAGAACCCTTTTAGGTTCCAGGTATAACCCTTTTGAGTTCCATGTAGAACCCTTTCCACACAGGGTTCTACATGGAACCCAAAAGAGTTCTACCTGGAAACAAAAAGTGTTCTACCTGGAATCAAAAAGTGTTCTACCTGGAATCAAAAAGAGTTCTCCTGTGGGGCCAGCTGAAGAATCCTTTTGGAACCCCTTTTTTCTAAGAGTGTAATGTGCATAGCACTATGTTACCAATTCCCAGTTGGTGACTCTTGACTCTTGATAAGAGTCACCGGCAGGGGAATTCACGACAACGACACACTACACCATTTTATTTTACCCTGTATTCACCCAGCTACAGCCCTTGACATGTACACAGATTAAACACATAACCACTGCTATCACTGGTTCACACACAACATTATAATTAGACACGGCACGTTTCTCCTCTATTAGAGTCAGCAGGAGGCCTGGGGTTGTCTGGATCAAGCGTCTCAGAGTAGGACTTTGGTCTTTTAGATAACAATGAATAAGGTTACATGGACGGGGGGACGGGGGACGGGGGGGGGGGACGGGGGGACGGGGGGGGACCTGATCCTAGATCAGCACTCCTACTCTGAGACGTGTGATAGATATCGTCCCTGGTCTGTTGTTATTCTGTGCCTCATTGGATTAACTCCCTGACCAAACCGGTTGTCTTGTTGTGTTGTCCTATAGGCATGCTGAAGATGTTTCATATTGTCTTGTTGTGTTGTCCTATAGGCATGCTGAAGATGTTTCATATTGTCTTGTTGTGTTGTCCTATAGGCATGCTGAAGATGTTTCATATTGTCTTGTTGTGTTGTCCTATAGGCATGCTGAAGATGTTTCATATTGTCTTGTTGTGTTGTCCTATAGGCATGCTGAAGATGTTTCATATTGTCTTGTTGTGTTGTCCTATAGGCAAGCTGAAGATGTTTCATATTGTCTTGTTGTGTTGTCCTATAGGCATGCTGAAGATGTTTCATATTGTCTTGTTGTGTTGTCCTATAGGCATGCTGAAGATGTTTCATATTGTCTTGTTGTGTTGTCCTATAGGCATGCTGAAGATGTTTCATATTGTCTTGTTGTGTTGTCCTATAGGCATGCTGAAGATGTTTCATATTGTCTTGTTGTGTTGTCCTATAGGCATGCTGAAGATGTTTCATATTGTCTTGTTGTGTTGTCCTATAGGCATGCTGAAGATGTTTCATATTGTCTTGTTGTGTTGTCCTATAGGCATGCTGAAGATGTTTGATATTCCGATCGGTGCCCGGCACATCGTTATAGAGGAGAATGAGACTTCCCCCCACATAATTGGTAAGTGTGTCTCGTCACAGCGGGATAAATGGGGAGGCACCATATACACCAAAAGTATGTGGACACCCCTTCAAATGAGTGGATTCGGCTATTTCAGCCACACCTGTTGCTGACAGGTGTATAAAATCGAGCACACAGCCATGCAATCTCAATAGACAAACATTGGCAGTAGAATGGCCCGTACTGAAGAGCAAAGTGACTTTCAACGTGACACCGTCATAGGATGCCACTTTTCCAACAAGTCAGTTCGCTCAACTGTAAGTGCTGTTATTGTGAAGTGGAAACGTCTAGGAGCAACAATGGCTCAGCCACACAAGCTCACAGAATGGGACCGCCTAGTGCTGAAGCGCATAGCGTGTAAAAATCGTCTGTCCTCGATTGCAACTCTCACTACCGAGTTCCAAACTCCCGCTAGAAGCAACGTCAGCACAACAACTGTTCGTCGGGAGCGTCATGAAATGGGTTTCCATGGCCAAGCAGCCGCACACAAGCCTAAAATCACCATGCGCAATGCCAAGCGTCGGCTGGAGTGGTGTAAAGCTCGCTGCAATTGGACTCTGGAGCAGTGGAAACATGTTCTCTGGAGTGATGAATCACGCTTCACCATCTGGCAGTCCGACGGACGAATCTGGGTTTGGTGGATGCCAGGATAACGCTACCTGCCCCAATGCATAGTGCCAACTGTAAAGTTTGGTGACCTGAGCCCTAGGACCATACGTCGGGACTACCGGCCGTGGTGACTCCTTGCTGTCCCCAGTCCGCCTGGCCTTGCTGCTATTCCAGTTTCAACTGTTCTGCCTGCGGTTATGGAACCCCTACCTGTCCCAGACCTGCTGTTTTCAACTCTTAATGATCGGCTATGAAAAGCCAACTGAGATTTATTCCTGATTATTATTTGACCATGCTTGTCACTTATGAACATTTTTGAACATCTTGGCATGGTTCTGTTATAATCTCCACCCGGCACAGCCAGAAGAGGACTGGCCACCCCTCATAGCCTGGTTCCTCTCTAGGTTTCTTCCTAGGTTTTCGCCTTTCTAGGGAGTTTTTCCTAGCCACCGTGCTTCTACACCTGCATTACTAGCTGTTTGGGGTTTTAGGCTGGGTTTCTGTACAGCACTTCGAGATATTAGCTGATCTAAGAAGGGCTATATAAAATAAAATTGATTGATTGATTGATTGATTGGTGGAGGAGGAATAATGGTCTGGGGCTGTTTTTCATGGTTCAGGCTAGGCCACTTAGTTTCAGTGAAGGGAAATCGTAACACTACAGCATACAATGACATTCTAGACGATTCTGTGCTTCCAACTTTGTGGCAACAGTTTGGGGAAGGCCCTTTCCTGTTTCAGCATGACAATGCCCACGTGCACAAAGCGAGAGCCATATAGAAATGGTTTGTCGAGATCAGTGTGGAAGAACTTGACTGGCCTGTACAGAGCCCTGACCTCAACCCCTTCGAACACCTTTGGGATGAATTACAATGCCGACTGCGAGTCAGGCTTAATCGCCCATCATCAGTGCCCGACCTCACTAATGCTCTTGTGGCTGAATGGAAGCAAGTCCCCTGCAGCAATGTTCCAACATCTAGTGGAAAGCCTTCCCAGAAGAGTGGAGGCTGTTATAGCAGCAAAGGGGGGGGACCAACTCCATATTAATGCCCATGATTTTGGAATGAGATGTTCGACTAGCTTTTGGCCAAGTAGTGTACATTTACGGTAGGGACATCCGCAGAGCATGACTGCAGAACACACACACATACACACACACACACACACACACACACACACACACACACACACACACACACCCACACACACACATTTACAGTTTGAGCGTCAGCAGTGTGACTGCAGACCATTTGACTGTCACCAATTAGTCTTTGTAGAGTTGTATCCTGTAAGTAACGCTGACCAGCCATGGACGAGACATGAGGTACTTTCTCTCCCCCTTTTTAAAATGCAGATCACATCTAGCAGGGCCCACAGGGTATGGTGGCTGTGTGTGTGTATGTGCACAGAGCTTATCTAACATAACGTAGAGACGGAGAATGAACAGGAGAGTAGACTGAGCACATGGGTGGGGCAGCAGATGAAGAGGAGGCGGTCACAGCCTGGTGCTGCACAGCGCTAGGCATAATACCACATGGTACGTCTGATCACTGCCTCATTCATGTCAATGCAAACTAATGGTAATGGCCAGCCTATTTATGCAGAACCTCTTAGCCTCTTAATTGCAACTGGGAAATCAACCAGGATCCATATGAACAGTAGTCCAATCCATATGGCCTTAAACTGTAAACCTAACAAGTGTCTTTACCTTCAGTTTTCTGCTGGGAATACCAGGGTATGTATCACAGACTGTCTGAATAATGATGCTGGAAATGGTCTTGAATACATTTCCTCCTACGGTCCTTTGAATACACTTCAATGGTTCTTTGAATACATTTCCTGTAGCTCAGTTGGTAGAGCATGGCGCTTGCAACGCCAGGGTTGTGGGTTCGATTCCCACGGGGGGCCAGTATGAAAAATGTATGCACTCACTAACTGTAAGTCGCTCTGGATAAGAGCGTCTGCTAAATGACTAAAATGTAAATGTGAATTTCAATGTTACATTAGTTTGCAAAAAATAAATGTAAGCAATTTGCTCGTGATAATCTCAGCTGTGAATCAGGTCCTATGTGAGGTGAGTGTGACTTAGTGTACTGCTGAGACACACCTGTAAAACACATTATAGCTCCAACCTCAGATGTGCGTCAAGGTCCAGACGTACGTGTGTGTTACAGGCTTTGGTTTGGTTTTGGATTTCGAAGTTGGTTCTATTTAGGTGTGGACGCGCACTGATTGGAATCATCCTTGTTGGTCAGGGTGTGTTGACCTGTCACCTCGTTGGTCAGGGTGTGTTGACCTGTCACCTCATTGGTCAGGGTGTGTTGACCTGTCACCTCGTTGGTCAGGGTGTGTTGACCTGTCACCTCGTTGGTCAGGGTGTGTTGACCTGTCACCTCATTGGTCAGGGTGTGTTGACCTGTCACCTCATTGGTCAGGGTGTGTTGACCTGTCACCTCGTTGGTCAGTCGTTAGTTTCACATGTGCTGGCACAGCTGTAGCTCAATTGGTAGAGCATGGCGCTTGTAACGCCAGGGTAGTGAGTTCGATCCCCGGGACCACCCATACGTAAAAATGTATGCACACATGACTGTAAGTCGCTTTGGATAAAAGCGTCTGCTAAATGGCATATTATTATTATTATTATTATTATTATTATTATTATTATTATTAAAGCTGCGGTGCCAATGCTCCAGCAACATAAGAGATGTTGGATGCTGCACCTCTTTGTAGTGCTGCTTCTTTAAGTTGATAAACAAAGCCTTTCTGTCCTGGGTTTGGTTTGGTTTGGTTTGGTTTGGCCTGGTTTGGTTTGGTTTGGTCCACTTCTGTTTTACTCCATGTTATAGGTTGGTGTGGGTTTTTATTTTGGTTTGCCTTTTCTGGGGGCGTTTAGTGGCCACTCACGGTTGGTGTCTTTTAGGACCCAGTTTGTTGTTGCTAGTCAACATTCAGTGGACACCCCCATGAGTGTCTTTGAGAACCCATTTTAAACCCCCACTTGTTTAGTTGTACTTGTCCGTGGCTCATTTGTTAGTACCCTTTTCTGTTGAGCGACAGTATTTTTTGTTGTTTCTTGATGGGAACCTAACGTGTGTGTGTGTGTGTGTGTGTGTGTGTGTGTGTGTGTGTGTGTGTGTATGTGTGACTCCCCAGGTACACAATAGCTCTCTGTGTGTGAGCGGCTCAGCTGGAGTCAGTATCACCTTGGTTACCAGCCAAATCCTTCTCTCTCTCTCCCTCTCTAGGATCTATTATCTAACAGGGAGATGGTGAGACGAGGCTTTAGCATTAAAGCAACAATCTGCCATTTTGAATTTCAATGATGTATTCCATACACATATGTCTTTATTTGAAATGACCACTGAACTTAGTAACTATCGCAGATTGGACCTTTTATACAGGCCTGACACAATGTCAAATAATGGCTGCAAACTTCTATCATTGCTCTGCTCTCTCAGTAAGAATTTGAATCTCATTACTGTTATAGAAAAGTTAGATTTTACTTGAATTGAATGCAATGGCAGGTAGCCTAGTTGTGCTTCCAATGAAAGACGATTGTCATGGAATTCTAGTTGAATACACACACAGACACACACATAAACAGGGTTGGAACAGTGGGTCACCCCCTTCTGTATACCCTGTTTCTGCTGTGCTGGTTCTCTCAGACTATCCAACGGATGAAAACACATTGTGAATCAGACGGTTTCCCTGTGTTCCACAGCTGTTAAGAATCAAGTCACTGGCAGCTTCATATTGAATGCAAAAGGCGAAGGTGCCATGTCCAAAACCTTCATCGAGAGCGGTTTGGAGTGGGAGTACGTCTTTGGAAGCGGCGAGAAAGAAACCCTGAAAACAATCGGCCCCCTTCATGAGGGCATTGTTGTCCTGGTAAGAAGAAGAAACCTATGAATCCAGTAAGACACACACACACACACACACACACACACACACACACACACACACATACAGGCTGAATTTTGCTGAACAAGTGGCAGTTGGGATGCAAGTGTGCATTGCCTCAATTCTAATTTTACCCAAAACAGGCAGACCCAAATGATCACTGTTGAACACAGCAGCATGTGGTCAGTAGATAAAGGGCTCAGTGCCCAAAGGGTTCACTTTGAGATTCAGCCACACTCCAGTCAGTCCTCTAGAAAGACAGTGGAGCACCCTCACTGTGATATGAATCACCTTTGATTGTCCACTAGTGCTGAGTGATTAGTGCTTTTCTAGGTCGGTTTGGTTTCGGTTCGATTATGAAAAACATTATCATGGTTTTCGGTTTTCGATAACAATTAAATGCATTATGAAATAATGACAAACATTAATGACAAACAGCTTTTTAACGGAAATTTACAAAAGCCAAAAATAGTGAAAATGTAATTGCCAAAGCATTTAAAATATTCCATTGTCTATGTCAGGTCCACATTGGGTAGACATCAATAGAAAAATAGTAAATGACTATGAAATAATAAAATATTCAGTTGTCTGTTACATCGTTTTATTTGATGACTTTATTATTTTTCATTCCTTAAAGTTATCATCTCATCTCT
This sequence comes from Coregonus lavaretus, assembly GCF_964263955.1. Lineage (NCBI taxonomy): Eukaryota > Metazoa > Chordata > Actinopteri > Salmoniformes > Salmonidae > Coregonus > Coregonus lavaretus. The sequence goes on from NW_028163380.1 coordinate 8,801, forward strand.
GCTCAGGCTGTAGCAGCCAGACAGCCAGACAACATTATGTCTGTGCTCCCCATACTGCACTGTCTTTAGTCATCCTATTTAGCTAGACTAGCCTGCCTAAGTACTGTCGTGGTCAAAAGTTTTGAGAATGACATAAATATTAATTTTCACAAAGTCTGCTGCCTCAGTTTTTATGATGGCAATTTGCTCCATATACTCCAGAATGTTATGAAGAGTGATCAGATGAATTGCAATTAATTGCAAAGTCCCTCTTTGCCATGAAAATGAACTTAATCCCCAAAAAACATTTCCACTGCATTTCAGCCCTGCCACAAAAGGACCAGCTGACATCATGTCAGTGATTCTCTCGTTAACACAGGTGAGAGTGTTGACGAGGACAAGGCTGGAGATCACTCTGTCATGCTGATTGAGTTAGAATAACAGACTGGAAGCTTTAAAAGGAGGGTGGTGCTTGAAATCATTGTTCTTCCTCTGTTAACCATGGTTACCTGCAAGGAAACACATGCCGTCATCATTGCTTTGCACAAAAAGGGCTTCACAGGCAAGGATATTGCTGCTAGTAAGATTGCACCTAAATCAACCATTTATCGGATCATCAAGAACTTCAAGGAGAGAGGTTCAATTGTTGTGAAGAAGGCTTCAGGGCGCCCAAGAAAGTCCAGCAAGCGCCAGGACCGTCTCCTAAACTTGATTCAGCTGCGGGATCGGGGCACCACCAGTGCAGAGCTTGTTCAGGAATGGCAGCAGGCAGGTGTGAGTGCATCTGCACGCACAGTGAGGCGAAGACTTTTGGAGGATGGCCTGGTGTCAAGAATGGCAGCGAGGAAGCCACTTCTCTCCAGGAAAAACATCAGGGACAGACTGATATTCTGCAAAAGGTACAGGGATTGGACTGCTGAGGACTGGGGTAAAGTCATTTTCTCTGATGAATCCCCTTTCCGATTGTTTGGGGCATCCGGAAAACACCTTGTCCGGAGAAGACAAGGTGAGCGCTATCATCAGTCCTGTGTCATGCCAACAGCATCCTGAGACCATTCATGTGTGGGGTTGCTTCTCAGCCAAGGGAGTGGGATCACTCACAATTTTGCCTAAGAACACAGCCATGAATAAAGAATGGTACCAACACATCCTCAGAGAGCAACTTCTCCCAACCATCCAAGAACAGTTTGGTGACGAACAATGCCTTTTCCAGCATGGTGGAGCACCTTGCCATAAGGCAAAAGTGATAACTAGGTGGCTCGGGGAACAAAACATCAACATTTTGGGTCCATGGCCAAGAAACTCCCCAGACCTTAATCCCATTGAGAACTTGTGGTCAATCCTCAAGAGGCGGGTGGACAAACAAAAACCCACAAACTCCAAGCATTGATTATGCAAGAATGGGCTGCCATCAGTCAGGATGTGGCCCAGAAGTTAATTGACAGCATGCCAGGGCGGATTGCAGAGGTCTTGAAAAAGAAGGGTCAACACTGCAAATATTGACTCTTTGCATAAACTTAATGTAATTGTCAATGCTTGTAATTATACTTCAGTATACCATAGTAACATCTGACAAAAATATCTAAAAACACTGAAGCAGCAAACTTTGTGAAGACCAATACTTGTGTCATTCTCAGAACTTTTGACCACGACTGTATGCTGCAGAGCTGTATGCTGCAGAGCTGTATGCTGCAGAGCTGTATGCTGCAGGGCTGTATGCTACAGGGCTGTATGCTGCAGGGCTGTATGCTGCAGAGCTGTATGCTGCAGGGCTGTATGCTGCAGAGCTGTATGCTGCAGAGCTGTATGCTGCAGGGCTGTATGCTCCAGAGCTGTATGCTGCAGAGCTGTATGCTGCAGAGCTGTCTAATAAAATAATTGTACTACTTCTTCAAAGTAGATAAGGCATACCTTCACGAACTGTCTCCGTCCCTCTCTCTCATCTTTGTGTTGTGTACATTCCTCTCTCATGCGGTCTGTGTGTATCTAACCTATAGCAGGCGTAAAAGTGTATCCATCTCTGCCGCAATGGATTATGGTCATTGTAGTTAATTACCACGTTTCTGCGCTGAACTAGGTTGAATATTTGCTTTAATGAAAACTACAACTCCCTTCAGCCCATCTTCCCACATAGTCCTCGAGTTGATTTCTCTCGTGAATGATTTGATTTCTCTCTAGAGAAAAATGGAATTACAATTAATTGAACCGACGTTGGTCCGTTAGTTGTTTAATAACCGAAATGTTGGTGAATTGCTCAGCACTATTGTCCACAGTGTGTGTGTGGTTTTACTGTCCAGGTGGGGACCGAAAGTCCTTACAAAGATGGTAAAACAAGGAACATTCAGACAAGTGGGGACATTTCTCTGATCCCCTCAAGGACAAAGGCTATTTTAGGCTTTGGGGTTAGGTTTAGGGTTAGCGTTA
>NW_028163379.1:0-5000 GCF_964263955.1 Coregonus lavaretus
ATCACACACACACACACACACACCCACACAACACACACAAAATTATGGAAATGTGAGTGGGTGTTTGGCCCCTGGGATACACATTACTAACGTACGTTAATGCAGGAGCGATGGTGTGTGTGTGAACGTGTGTGTGACGTGTGTACAACTAAACATGAAACCTTTGGCATCACAAACACTGGAGTTCTGCTCTTAGTTCCAGTTGGTTGGCCTCTTGAACACATTTCCAGAGTACGTTATAACAAAGTCTGTCTCATGCTGATGATGACAAACGCTGTGTGTCTGTGTATTTGGACATGTTGTCCTAAGAATAATTAAATCAACGAAACGACATTACTATTAGTGAGTACTGGACCTTTTTCTTAGATAGGAACAAAGTTTGTCAGTCAAAAGACCGGGGGGAGAGAATTTACAGTCGCATTCCTGTACTAATTCTGTAGTCCTCTCCAGAGAGATATGGTATATCTACATGTCATCGAGATGATGAAGCTTTAACTATATGTTTTCCTCCCTGGACACACACAAACACACACACACACACAAACTTACACACACAAACACAAACACACACACCCTTGAGAAAGAGTTATGTTAGGGATTCATACCGTCTCTCCCGGCCAACTCCTTAAAATCTTGGATCATACTTCATATTTCCTGTAACTTTAGAACCCTTCATAACTCACATGGAACACTTGTATGACACATTAATGAAGCCATCACAACCCATTACCTTTCCCTGACAGCTGAACACATTAACCTGTGTACTCAAACCAAAAAAAACTATATACTGCATGTATTTCAGCCCTGAAAATGTATTATTTTGCTCCATAACCTAAGCCAAGACCTTACTGCGTCACTCTCTTTGTACGCATTCCACCATGCTCGAAATATCGAAATACACACAGACTACTAGTGCCAACATGGCATGAGGTTTTCCTAAGCTGTTTTCAATGGAGAAGATTGAGAAAATTAGTTTTTCCATTGTAAAAACCAAGGGAAATTGTTTACTGGGTTGAAGTACCAAAGTGTGTGTGTGTGTGTGTGTGTGTGTGTGTGTGTGTGTGTGTGTGTCGGAAGTGCCTAAGTGGATAGATGTGAGTACATCTAAGGACAAGACCTGTTTATGTTGCAGAAATGTAATTTTCCAGGAAAAGTATGTGTGTGTGTGTGTGTGTGTGTGTGTGTGTGTGTGTGTGTGTGTGTATGTGTGTGTGTGTGTGTGTGTGTGTGTGTGTTTGTGTGTGTGTGTGTGAATGTGGAAACCTTACTGGGTGTTTAATTGTGGGTATAACATGACATAGTGTGTGAGTTGGAATGGGTCTCAGTCAGTGTGCAGAGTCATGGCCACAGGTTAAATATCACATGCTAGAGCATATGTTGGACACACATACACACACACTTTGGTACTTCAACCCAGTAAACAATTTCCCTTGGTTTTTACAATGGAAAAACTAACTAGGGCCGGGACGACACCAGTATCACGTTACTCGTTAGTATCGTGGGAAGAAAACAAAACAGGCCTAATGTTGGAAACAAACATCCTTATGTTGTCTTCCAGAGTCACATGTATTTATTTTCCAAGCTATAGCACACAATATTTTACATATAGTATGTTTTCTAAAGGACCAAAGAGTTTGGTCGCTTCGTGTTTTCATTTTTGCCATGGAAAAAATATTGCGATACTGGTATCGTCACTGCCCTAATACACACATGTATATACACACACTCACACACCGACACATAGGAGATACATTATCTCTACTATTACTAGCCACACAGACAGAGACACACACACACACACACCCCTGTGCTGGTGTGTCAGGGGGAATGATCTCAGTATCTCTGCTTGCCTTGTGTGCGGTTGACCTCCTCTGTGCTCGATGACATTTTAATTCTCAGCAGTTATTCACTTTCCATCTATCGGACTCCCTTACCATCACCCCTCCTCCCCCCTATCTCCCCTGTGTCTCCCCCCTCTCTCTGTGCTGGGGAGTGGGAAGCATGGAAACACACACACACACTGAGTAGAGGCCTCAGGGCCCCCAGCTCGACTGAGGAGGGCTGGTGTCAGGCATGCACCTGATCTTTGCCACACACACACACACACACACACACACACACACACACACACACACACACACACACACACACACACACACATGCACACACACACAAACAAACACACACACACACACACACACACCTTCAAACTGCACTATAGCCACGCCTATCTCCACTCTTCTAAAGCACAGTCTGATTGCAAGTGGCAGATGTTCTGTTAGTCTACAGCAGTGGTGATGTGTCTATCATGCATTATGTTAGTTGTCAGTGGAGAGAGATAGAGGGGTAATTGCTATTGTAATGCTAATAGTAATTCTATTGTAAGCCTGCATCCAAACAGACTGCTTTTATACACAGAATACAGAGTTGAGCATGCCAATTCTTTATTGTGTTTGACAGTGGAGTGTCAATTGGAAAAGGTTCTGCGGATAATGTGTTGGATGTGGTTCAATGCCTGGCTGAATGAGCCAGGTGTGTGTGTGTGTGTGTGTGTGTGTGTGTGTGTGTGTGTGTGTGTGTGTCAGCGTGCATGCGTACGTGTGTATCTGATGTGTGTGTGTGATATGTAATCCAGGTTGCTGCGTAGGTTAATCATCTTTAACCTCTATAACAGTAATACTGTTAGACATCACAGTCAGACATCACAGTCAGTCAGAGAGATGGAGAGAGAGAGCACGCGAAAGAGACAGAAAGAGAGTTGGAGAGAGAGAGAGAGCGAGATGGAGAGAGAGAAAGATAGAGAGCGAGAGAGAAATAGAGAGTTGGAGAGAGAGCGAGAGCGAGATGGAGAAATAGAGAGTGAGCGAGAGCGCGAGAGAGAGAGAGCGAAAGAGAGAGACAGGCAGAGAAAGAAAGAGGCAGACAGACCGACAGCCAGAGAAAGAAAGAAAGAAAGCAACAGGTTAACAGAGAGATGGGACAAAACAGGACTATGAGCCAATGTGAGCATTACAGTTTTTTCTGAATGCTTAAGCGCTAATCGTGATTCTTGTAGCACAATTTCTAAAACTATTAATACGTATAGCAAAACCACTTACTGAGTTTGCAAAACTAAAAGCACAAACACTGCTTTGCACTCAGTTTACAATTTTGTAACACACACTTTGCAAAACTGTAGGCACAATTCACTGCACAACACTCTTTTTGCAGAACTTTAAACACAACTCACTGCTTACACTCAATTACCAAATTTCCAACACACTCCTACCAAAATTATACACATGTATGGCTATCATTAACACTATTTTGCCAACTGTCTGGCACACTTGCACATGTGAAAACTGTTGTAGATAATTAGTTCACTTTGCAATCAGCCTAAGCACTATAAATAAGCCACAGGTAAGCTGTCTGTGTGGAGTACAATGGAAGGAGCAGTAAGAGGGAGAAGAGTGAGAATCAGAGGAGGCCGAGGAGGCCGAGGGAGAGGACGTGGAGTTGAAGAAGTTGGAGGAAGAGGACGTGGAGTTGAAGAAGCGATAGGGTTAGAGGAAGTTAGAGGAAGAGGACAAGGAGGAGCAAGAAGAGGACGAGGAGGGGAAAGAGGAAGGGTAAGAAGAGTAAGAAATAGAATAACTGATGACATCAGAGCTACAATAGTGGACCATGTCATCAACCATGGGATGACCCTGAGGGAAGCTGGCCAACGGGTTCAGCCTAATTTGAGCCGCTACACTGTGGCAAGCATCATTAGGACATTTCGAAATGAGAATCGGTAACTACTTTGTAGCACTGCCATACTCTAATGAGAAACACAACAGTACCATACATGCAAAAATACTGAAATTGTTACTTTACAGAATTGCTAGACGTCCAGATGTTGGGGGCAGAGGAAGAATGTTCACTCCAGAGCAAGAGACCCATATAGTGAACATGGTGATTGCCAATAATGCAATAAGACTGCGCGAAATACAGCAGCGCATAATTGATAATGACACCATCTTTCAAAATATACACAGTGTAAGTATTTCTGCATTAAGTCGTGTACTTGCGCGGCACAGAATAAGAATGAAGCAAATTTACAGAGTTCCTTTCGAGAGAAACACAGAACGTGTAAAGCAACTGCGATATGACTATGTGCAGGTAAGCTATAGTGTCATTGGTTCTGAATTTGGAAGTGCATACTGTAGTGCTGTGCATGGGCCTGATGTGTTGCATTTGTTTTGTCTTGTCCAGAGAGTAATGGAACTAGAAGCAGATGCCATGGGACATGAGCTACTTTTTGTAGATGAGGCCGGTTTTAACCTCAGTAAAACCAGGAGACGTGGCAGGAACATTATTGGACACCGTGCCATCATCAATGTCCCAGGACAACGTGGTGGTAACATAACCATGTGTGCAGCTATAAGCCAAAATGGTGTTGTTCACCATCATGCAACCTTAGGCCCATACAACACTGCACACATTATTGCATTCCTGGACACCTTACATGACATGCTCACTGTTCAGAGACCAGAGCATACCCGATATGTCATCATATGGGACAATGTTAGTTTCCATAGGGCTGCTTTGGTCCGCAACTGGTTTACAGACCACCCATTCTTCATGGCACTCAACCTCCCTCCATACTCTCCATTCTTAAATCCCATCGAGGAGTTCTTCTCTGCCTGGCGCTGGAAAGTGTACGACCGTCATCCTCATCAACAGGTAGCCCTTTTACAGGCAATGGAGGAGGCATGTGGAGATATTGACCAGGCATCATGTCAGGCCTGGATACGGCATTCAAGGAGATATTTTCCCCGGTGCCTTGGACTGGAGGATATCGCATGCGATGTGGACGAAATTTTGTGGCCGGACCCAGAAAGACGACATGATGTAGGCTGATTGTTTTTCTTTTTTTTGTGAAATTACTATTTTGTGTTCTGACTTTGTCTTGGTTTTGATGAGTGTGAATAAACACCAATACTTGAAGTTTGGATCCTTGTATGTTTACATGACACTAT